>NC_047108.1:60122454-60422454 GCF_902500255.1 Thalassophryne amazonica
GTGATATTTATTATAATTTAATTTGTTGCAAGGATTGCAGTTTAAAAAAAGAAAAATATTCCAACCGTCACAAAGACATTTACTACAAGTAAAGGGTATATAAACTGCACGTACCTCCCTATCAATTAATAGTAAAAGTTAAACCTCAATAACGGGGCCGGTGTGAACTTGGGAGGGCCGGCCCACGCACGTCTAAACGTGCAGCGGCCCACCGGGCAAATGCCCAAAATCACAGTTTACCAGTCCGAGTGTGGGTGTAGAGCAGTGGTGGCCAGATTCGGTCCTCGAGAGCCACCTTCCTGACACTCTTAGTTGTCTCCCTGCTCCAACACACTTGAATCCAATGAAAGGCTCTTTAAAAGTCTGCTAATGAGTGTTTCATTGGATTCAGGTGTGTTGGAGCAGGGAGATAACTAAGAGTGTCAGGAAGGTGGCTCTCAAGGACCGAACTTGGCCACCCCTGGTGTAGAGAGTCAGTCTCAGATGTGCTGCTGTGGTCCCAAATGACGCATGCACAGTCGAGGCAGGCTGGACCAATTTTGGGGGGGTTCGGAGTTTGGACTGCGACACTGGCTGTAGAGGAGCCATGCAATTCTTTTTTTATTAACCTTTATTTAACCAGATAAAAAGCCCATTGAGATCAAAACCTCTTTTGCAAGGGTGATATGGCCAAGAAAGGCAGCAGCACACATCATAAGAAAGAAACATTAAGATAACCATTAAAAAGATAAAATACTGGCAATTTACAAATAAAACACAATTAGTTTGGTCATAGTAACAATATATAAGTTAAAACTAACGCGTTGCCCATGGGGATCCACTGGCTTTAAATTGGGTTGTTTTTATAAAATAGGTAGCTGACATTTTTCAGGGGTGGTAATAAATTGTGCAAAGTTTCTATAACGAGTTGGAATGGCATGTGAGTCCAGAATGTTTTTAGAATCTTAGACCTTAGACCTCAACAGTGCTAACCACTAAGCCACCGTGCTGCCACTGTGAAAAGAGGATTGCTTTTAATGTCTTCCACCACTGTCGCTGTCAAATTAAAAACACCTGCTTACAGCAGAATGCAGAGAAGCCAAAAAGCTATGCATGCATAAGTGCAATTTTTATCACGCACAACCTGTGGGGAGCTGACATTTGCCGTTTGGTATATTTCTGTATTTTGGGTCATGGATGAACAAATGTTGATAGGACTTTTAGAGAAGCTACATATATTCCTGAACAACACTGAACAATGGACATTGATATTTACATTATGGACTCACACGCCAATCCAGCAGGGGGCGGTAAATCATCTATGTATTAAAAGCATGAGTGTGTGATTTTATTTAGTAAGTACAAAATATAATTGTAAATACGTTAAAAATACATGTGTTAGGGTTCGAGGTTCGGGTGAAACCGAACCATCTCAGACTATGGACCCAAACGCAGGGAGCTGGAGATGGAGAGGAGTACAAAAGGAAAAGATATTTATTTATAATAAATAAACAAAAATAGCTGCACTGGGGAATACCTGCAGTATGGAGAGTGGCCCACCCTCTAGCGGTGAAAATAGGGGAGCTGCAGTATCCCGAGCCATCCTGAAGGAATATGTCAACAAAGGATTCTGAGACCAGGGCCGGGGGGGATGCTCGCCTCTGCAACCAGGAACTAAGGAAGAAGACACAAAGGGTGAGTGGAAGGCACTCATAACGTTAGAGTCTGGCACAGTCACAGTTCAAAAGCAGGATTAACACAGGTTGTTGCAGATTTCAAGAAATAAAGTTATTTTCATAAGAAACACAGTTCACTGTTCAGCAGTTGTTCATAGTTCATAAGTTGTATCCAAAGCTCAGAGGTCAAGTGCTGCATGTTGAAGCGCAGCGCCAATTAAGCAGGAGTTGATACAGCTGGGTTGGGTTCTCAATTGTTTAATATCAGAGTTCATGCAGTTCTTAGGCAGATTTCTTAAAACAGTTCTTTATAGCACACTCACAAACAGGAACTAGCGAGAACAGGATCTCACAGATTTGAGGGGAACTTAACTGGCGTTTAGTTGAGAAGCGCTCCACGCCGGGAGCCGAGGAATTTCCAAAGTGATGTTACGGTGCACATAGTTAGTACCAGGGTCCAGGTCCACTTGGAAGCCATATTGGAAGTGTCTGGAACATCAGGAAAAGATAGTTTGCTCTAATGCGGGAATTAGAGGGAGAGACCAGCATTACCTGAGCTTAAGCTGCAGGAATCTTCAGCATCATGAGCGCATAGCTGGAAGACACGTTCAAGGTCAGCAGTGAGACTTGGACCTTCAGGTCTCTGTCTTGATCATGGACAAGGCTTGGAAAACACCAAGAAAGCAAGGCACAAACAGCAAAAACATGCACGTCTCTGGATCTAAGATCTGAGAAGCATCACGCATGGCTCATGGAAGTATCTGTCAAACTTCTAACAGCAGTACAGAGTTTATATTGTCTCTCACATAATCAGTCACTCATAGAATCCAGGTGAGAGAATAAAACTGAGGACACCATCTAGTGGGGAGCAAAACACATGACAGAAGTTAAAAACAGTTCAGGGCTGAGGCCAGGGGGAAATCCTGACAACATGGTTCATACAAGAAAGTAAAAACACTTATTTCCATTGTGGTTCATTTAAAAATCAAATGACAAAATAGAAGTAAAAAAAATAATAATTAGACAGAACTTACAAAATAAAATCATGTACGCATGCTTTTAATATATAGATTATTACCGCCCCCTGCTGGATTGGTGTGTGAGTCCAGAATGTAAATATCAATGTCCATTGTTCAGTGTTGTTAGCTAATGTCCATAGTTTCTCAAAATATTAGTCCTATCAGCGGTACATTTTGGCAGCATTCATCTTTGACCCAAAATACATAAGTATTTAAGTTTGTCCATGACTGAAATTGCACAAACACATGCACACTTTTATTTTTACACATCCAGAAACAGAGGCGGTAGTAGAAGAAATCAAAAGCACTACACTTCTCACCCTTGGTAAGGGCAACATGACACTTAACTAAACTGACTAAACCAATTGAACTACAAAAAATACAATAAATGAGTAACACTAACAACACTGTTAAACTAACATGAACCACAATAACAACATTTAAAACCCTGAACTCCCATGGTGCATTGTAGCACAATGTCCATTGTTCACTGTTGTTTGGTAATATCGCTAATTTCTCCAAACATATTAGTCCTACCAACTTTCTGTTTTTGCAGCATTCAACCGTGACCCAAAACACATAAGTAAACCAAACAGCAAATGCCAGCTCTCCCCAGTTTCAAAGGGATCGAAGCCATGCACACATGCGCACACACACACAGAGACCACTCGGCTATCGTAATATAGACAATTTAAATTTTTAAAACACAGGCACTGTTCAAAAGATTTCCATTCTCTGTTTCTTAAAATAGAGTAGAAAGAATTCAGAAAAATCAACCCAGACAGTTTCAATTCAGACTGGAGAACATTCCAAGCAGAAGGAGCAAAAAAACTAATAGCTTTCTTTCCCATTTCAGTTTGAACACGAGGCACATAAAAGCACAACATGTCATTCATCCTCTTATTTTATTTTTTATTGAGGACCACAGTCTACATAACTTTAATACTTTATTGTGTTATCCTCTGCAGTTTTATACACTGTATTGTGTATTTTACAACGCCGATTCCAATGAACCTGGGACATTGTGTGAAATGTAAATAAAAACAGAATACAATGATTTGCAAATCCTCTTCAACCTATATTCAATTGAATACACCACAAAGACAAGATATTTAATGTTCAAACTGATAAACTTTGTTTTTGTGCAAATATTTGCTCATTTTGAAATGGATGCCTGCAAAACGTTTCAAAAAAGCTGGGACAGTGGTATGTTTACCACCAGGGGCGTGCTGGGAACATTTTTCAGCCTGGGAGTTTCATATCCAACCGGCCCACAAACCACCAGCGCACAGGGATAATACAACCCCTGGCAAAAATTATGGAATCACCGGCCTCGGAGGATGTTCATTCAGTTGTTTAATTTTGTAGAAAAAAAGCAGATCACAGACATGACACAAAACTAAAGTCATTTCAAATGGCAACTTTCTGGCTTTAAGAAACACTATAAGAAATCAGGAAAAAAAAAATTGTGGCAGTCAGTAACGGTTACTTTTTAGACCAAGCAGAGGAAAAAAATATGGAATCACTCAATTCTGACGAAAAAATCATGGAATCATGAAAAACAAAAGAACGCTCCAACACATCACTAGTATTTTGTTGCACCACCTCTGGCTTTTATAACAGCTTGCAGTCTCTGAGGCATGGACTTAATGAGTGACAAACAGTACTCTTCATCAATCTGGCTCCAACTTTCTCTGATTTCTGTTGCCAGATCAGCTTTGCAGGTTGGAGCCTTGTCATGGACCATTTTCTTCAACTTCCACCAAAGATTTTCAATTGGATTAAGATCCGGACTATTTGCAGGCCATGACATTGACCCTATGTGTCTTTTTGCAAGGAATGTTTTCACAGTTTTGGCAAGATGCATTATCATCTTGAAAAATGATTTCATCATCCCCAAACATCCTTTCAATTGATGGGATAAGAAAAGTGTCCAAAATATCAATGTAAACTTGTGCATTTATTGATGATGTAATGACAGCCATCTCCCCAGTGCCTTTACCTGACATGCAGCCCCATATCATCAATGACTGTGGAAATTTACATGTTCTCTTCAGGCAGTCATCTTTATAAATCTCATTGGAACGGCACCAAACAAAAGTTCCAGCATCATCACTTTGCCCAATGCAGATTCGAGATTCATCACTGAATATGACTTTCATCCAGTCATCCACAGTCCACGATTGCTTTTCCTTAGCCCATTGTAACCTTGTTTTCTGTTTAGGTGTTAATGATGGCTTTCGTTTAGCTTTTCTGTATGTAAATCCCATTTCCTTTAGGCGGTTTCTTACAGTTCGGTCACAGACGTTGACTCCAGATTCCTCCCATTCGTTCCTCATTTGTTTTGTTGTGCATTTTCGATTTTTGAGATATATTGCTTTAAGTTTTCTGTCTTGACGCTTTGATGTCTTCCTTGGTCTACCAGTATGTTTGCCTTTAACAACCTTCCCATGTTGTTTGTATTTGGTCCAGAGTTTAGACACATAATTTTTCTTAATTTTTCCATAATTTTTGCCAGGGGTTGTAAGAGTTCTGCTGTGGCATTTAAATCCAGCATTTATGTGCTGACTGACTGTGAAAATTGGGTGGCTCATAATAGAAAGTAAAAGTTAAGGCGGGCTTACACTGTGCAAGTTTTGGCCCTTTTTCAGCTGATTTTTCATTTGTGCGATAATTTTTTGGGATCGCGCCGAGTTTCAGCTTAATCTCACGACCACCTCCTGATGGAGAATCATATGGTCAGGTAAAAATCAAACCTGTCTGGTATTTTGGTCGTGAGGGTTCCGCGCTGTTGAAGCAGCCCTACAAGCGTCTACGTGCTGATTACGTCACGCGCTGTGCATGTGCGAACACCAGAGAGATCAAGTGATCTCATGTAAAGTCTTGTGTTTTTTTTTATTGCGTTCCCTCACAATAACCTAATAACATATTAAAGTTCATGCCTATCAGCACGCACAGTGAGTGGAATCAGGTGGGGGGGAGACTGAACGTATATGCGCGCGCGCGCACACACACACACACACACACAGCAGACAACAACAGGATTTACGACAGATGAGCACAGCTGTAAGACTCCATGTGAAATATAGTTTATTTATACAACAGTGTAAGCACCAACACCTGTTATGAATGTTGGTTTTCTTTTTAACCGTCCTCTCATGAATCACGTTGCTGTCTGCTGTGTGTGTGTGCGCGCGTGCGCATATACGTTAAGTCTCCCCCCACCTGATTCCACTCACTGTGCATGCTGACAGGTATGAACTTTAATATGATATTAGGTTATTGCGAGGGAACGCAATAAAAAAAACACAAGACTTTACATGAGATCACTTGCTCTCTCTGGTGTTCGCACATGCACAGTGCGCGACGTAATCAGCGCGTAGACGCTTGTAGCGCTGCTTCAACAGCGCGGAAAAAAGAAAAAGAAAAAAAAGCTTCTGTTACATTTTGCTTCCCGATGTGTGGTTTTTGAACGTACAATGTGAGCAGTCAGATCGCATCAGAGCATGGGGCCGTACAGTGTGATAACATGAATCGTGCGCTCTGAACTTTTAAACACTGCGGTTTTGTTGCACAGTTTGAGCTGGAGCCAAGTACAACAATTGAAAATATCATCAGTGAAGTCTGTAAGTAGCTGGAAGAGGTGGTACTGTACTACAAATGTTGCATCAACAGGCATGTAGCCAGCCTGTTATGCCTGGCCCTATTTACCATTTCCCTCTTCGCTCTGTCTTCTTGAAAAAATATCTGTGAGCTTTGCACACTTGGCAGCATCTTCCTCCAAAGCTTTCTTTCTTAATCTAGCTTTTTCAGCTCCACCTGGCTTTTTTCTGTCCATGTTTTCATTCACGGGACACTCCTCCTATACGTGCTAATAGTGCAAGTCCCATCTGGGCGCACAGGGCTTGGTTGGACTGAACTAACATTAATGAATGCATAGGGGTGTTAAACATGTAATGGTATGTCCCTACCTTAGGCTTTGGAAAAGATAACAGCTTTGCAAAAGAAGCAGTCTTAAGTTATTTTTGTGATTGTAAAACATTTATAACACTTAATGTCTTCTCTTTAAGATACAGCAGCCCAAGTGTCTTGCTGTGTAGCCTAACAGTTAGTGGTGGTCATATATGTATGCATATATTAACACCCCCTCACAACGGCCCCAGGTTGGACCAGCCCACCGGGAAAACTCCCGACTCTTCCGATTACCCAGAACACGGTAGTTTACCACTGTGTTACATCATCTTTCCTTCTAACAACACTCAGTAAGTGTTTGGGAACTGAGGACACTCATGATTGGGTATAAAAGGAGCATCCCCAAAAGTCTCAGCCATTCACAAGCAAAGATGGGGTGAGGATCACCACTTTGTGAACAACTGCATGAAAAAAATAGTCCAATAGTTTAAGAAAAATGTTTCTCAATGCTCAATTGCAAGGGATTTTGGGATTCCATCATCTACAGTCCATAATATAATCAGAAATTTCAGAGCATCTGGTGAACTTTCTACATGTAAGTGGCAAGGCCAAAAACCAACATTGAATGCCTGTGACCTTCGATCCCTCACGCGGCACTGCATTAAAAACCGACATCATTGTGTAAAGGATCTTACCACATGGGCTCAGGAACACTTCAGAAAAGCATTGTCAGTTAACACAGTTCTTCGCTACATCTACAAGTGCAAGTTAAAACTCTACCATGCAAAGCGAAAGCCATACATCAACAACATCCAGAAACACTGCCACCTTCTCTGGGCCCGAGCTTATTTGAAATGGACAGACGCAAAGTGGAAAAGTGTGCTGTGGTCTGATGAGTCCACATTTCACATTGTTTTTGATATCATGGATGTCATGTCCTCTGGACAAAAGAGGAAAAAGACATCCAGATTGTTACCATCACAATGTTCAAAAGCCAGCATCTGTGATGGTATGGTAATGTGTTAGTTCCCATTGTATGGGCAACTTACACATCTGTGATGGTATGGGGGTATGTTAGTGCCCATGGCATGGGCAACTTACACATCTGTGATGGCACCATCAGTGCTGAAAGGTACATCCAGGTTTTGGAGTAACACATGCTGCTATCCAAGCAACCTCTTTTTCAGGGACATCCCTGCTTCTTTCAGCAAGACAATGCCAAGCCACATTCTGCACGTGTTGCAACAGCGTGGCTTCGTAGTAAAAGAGTGTGGGTACTAGACTGACCTGCCTGCAGTCCAGACCTGTTGCCCATTGAAAATGTGTGGCGCATTATGAATCGCAAAATACGACAACAGAGACCCCAGACTGTTGAACAACTGATGTTGTGTGTTGGGGGGGTGTGGCTGGACATTTTGGTGTTCGTTTCTTTTCTTTGCTCTCCAGGTGGTATGAAAACTGATTTGTCTGTGGAGAGGGTGCTGGCTGAGGAATCCTTCACCCTCATCAACAGTATGTGCAGCGCCTGTGGATGGTGCTCACGTGCAGCCTTGGAGACTTTCAGCTGAAGCAGATAGTGAGATGGCGTTCTGCATTTGAGCCATGTGTGATTCGAGCAGAATTGCCGGGAACTCGACCTTGTGATGTTCGTTTGTGAGACGCTGAGGACCGCGCCTGGGTTTGACACATCGTGCCTGTGAAGCAGGAAGGGTGAGGGACACATGCTGTCAGCACACATCAGAGGTGATTAATTGTTTGACTACTTGTTGATAGTGACTTGGTATTTTGTTACGCAGTATATTTGAATTGTGATGAGAATTGTGCAGCTCGCTTCTCACTGCTGTGGCGTGCGGACAACTGATCCTCCACCTGTTGTGAGAAGCTGCTCATTTACATAAAGCTTAAATACAGACCTGAATGTGTTGCTGATAGTGTGTGCCTTTTGAAGGATATTGCTTGTAACTGCTGACTTACCTCACCTCTTCTATCCTTCGCAGAGAGTCGGTTTGTCGTGTCCACCTGGGGGGTGTTTGGTGGTAAAGTGAGTCCAGAAGCGCCGGGCTTCGATCCTTTTAGGCGCTTGAGAGCGTGCCAGCCTTCACTCCACCAGACTGACGCATTTTTTGTTTATACACTTTGTTTTGCACCAGAGGGTGAAAATTAATAAATTGTTTTGTTATAGGAACCGCTTTCTGGTTATTTTAGTGCTGGGTTCCGTCGGACACAGGTCCGCTCCTCAACCCACGTCGACACATAACAACTGAAGTCGTACATCAAGCAAGAATGGGAAAGAATTCCACATACAAAGCTGCAACAATTAGTGTCCTCAGTTCCAAAAACGCTTATTGAGTGTTGTTAGAAGGAAAGGTGATAAAACACAGTGGTAAACATACCACTGTCCCAGCTTTTTTGAAACATGTTGCAGGCATCCATTTCAAAATGAGCAAATATTTGCACAAAAACAATAAAGTGTATCAGTTTGAACATTAAATATCTTGTCTTTGTGGTGTATTCAGTTGAATATAGGTCTAAGAGGATTTGCAAATCATTGTATTCTGTTTTTATTTATATTTTACACAATGTCCCAACTTCATTGGAATTGGGGTGGTACAGGGCTGTGTTCACAAATGCGTCACCATTTCAGCCGCATGAGTGGTGTTTGACATCCGTGAATGTGTAGTGCCCCTCATGTGACCTTTTCAGTTGCAAGGATTTGCAAGTGAATGCAACATGAGTGGTGTCCGACATTAGCGAGAGTGCTGCGTGGTATTCGAGCAGCACTTGTGCAATGTATGCAGACTACTTGCAAGCACTAATAATAATAAGAGCAAGAATAAGAATATAGCGTTTATTGTCATTGTACTTATACATACAAAGAAAATTTTCTTCTGCATTTAACCTGTCCTAATTACAAACAGATACAATCCAACCACTAGGAGCAGTGGGCAGCCACAGTCCAGCACCAGGGACCAACTCCAGATAGAGACTCTGCCTTGGTCAGGGGCAGAGAAAGGAGCAGACCCTAAATAAACATGTTTTTTTTTTATTGTGGGAGGAAACCACAGCACCCAGAGGAAACGCAAACATAGGGAGAGCATGCAAACTCCATACAGAAAGGGCAGGAAGCGATCCCACAACCTTCTTGCTGTGAAGCATTTGTGCTAACCACTAAGCCACCACTAGTGTGTCATAAATACCAATTCAATGAGATTCCCACTGAAAAATTGTCGGTAATTTGCGTGTTTTCTTGCAAATTTGTGTCTCCAACTACTCCCCAACAGTCGCAGCCCAGCAAGATAGCACCCTTAGTCTCTTTTTCTTTACTTTCTTTACTTTTGTCCTCCCACCTGTGTCTTATTTTATTTTATTACCCCTTAGTCTATTTCAGAGGTGGGAAATCCCAGCTTCGGTAAACAAAAGTTTGGCATATTTGTTCCATCCAGCTGCTACTTATTACTTCAACTCTTCAGGCAGGTAGATGAACTAATCACTATTTGAGGAGCACAGGTAGAAGGAATACATGGTAGGACATTTATTCAGTGAAGCTGAGGTTTTCCATCTCTGGTCTATTTAAACCCTGCTTTTGATGGTCGCCCTTGCTGGAATGTCAGTTGTGTATTATTTTGTGTGTCCTTGTAGAGCATGTTCTCCTGAGTTGGATTTTCTGTTGCTGACCTGTGCTACCTCCCTGTGTTTTCTAAGCCTTGCCTGCCACTTATTGGACTGTTACTGAGTATGACTGATTGCTGTATTTACACCTCTGTTGTCTCACTGATCTCCTGTTTATGACCCTGGACTGTCCCTGGCTTCGGTTAAAATACTTTGTATCGGCCTTCCTGCCTGGTTTTCTGCACTGGGGTTGTATCTGTACTTGAAACTTGACACTGGACTTTGGCAGAGACATCTGCTCCCTGGATTTCATTCCAGTTTCCAAAATGTCATTTATTCAATACAAATGCAGTTTTTTTTTTTTTTTTTTTCTGCATATGCTGTATTTGTTAAGTCATTTCACCATCAGTGACACACGTATGAGTTGTTTCAAAGAAAATTAAATGTGACTAGAATGCTATGTGGCAATATATTGTTATTCAAATCTGATTAAAGGATGTTTGTCAGTCTCGTAACCGCTAAAAGGCTGCAGTGTGATTCGTGAGTAAAAACAGTTATTGTGTGTTAAAGCAAACGGCCTCACACAACACAACACATCGACTCTGTGGTTTGACAACTGATGAACAGCTCTTACTCACTGTAACTGGCCACATGAACACAAGGTGACAGAAATGGTCATGACATACATATTCATGAGAACACAACCAACGGAGAACATGACCAGTGACAAAACAAACAGCGATCCAAACAACTGGGTTTATGGTGCACTCAGTTTTCCTCTTTCAATCACTAAATGTCTGCAGAAAGGTCAAACATATTTACATCAGTGGCACAAAGAGCTGCTGGTCTGTCTGAAAGATAAAAATAACAGGTTCTGTGAAAACCAACGCGACCAATTAGCACCTGGAATTCAGCTGGGCTGGATGGGAAATGATCCAAAACAGCTGCAACTCACAACCTATAAATTTAGTTCATTTATTTATTTTATTATCATTAAATGCTGTTTCTAAGTTATGTTTAAAAATCAAGGTCAGATATGTCTGAAGGGGCACCTCTGCTGATGTTTCTGTCAGGTGTACACAAAATTCCAAGAAAAAAAATCAAAGTAGTTTTGCCAATGCAGACTGCAAACCAGCCCACAAAGTTAGATTCCATAGCCACAGTTTGTGATGGATTAATAAATATATAACAATATTAATTAATCGATTACATATTTAAATGCACTACATAGTAAAAAATTCATACCCAATTTGCTATGGTGATCTCTAGCAAAATGGGAACAGCCCAAGACGTTTAAAACAAATAACACAAGAACAACTTAAAATTGAAATATCACATACAAATATGGGCGGTTGCCATCCAGGACTTGGGGTGGTTCCATGCTGTGGTGGATATAGTAATGTGTGGCACCGGTGCATGTTTGTACATTAAGGTGCAAAGGTCTTCTGCTACCAAACAATACCAATGCACCAGCACTCGTTTTTAGACCAAAGCACCCAATCAAATGCATGAAAATAGATTAGTATTCCTGCATCTGTGTGTTCATTCTCTGCAATTAATGCAGTACATATGCAGCATTGATTTATTCTGTGCTGCACATCCTTCATCTTATTCTTTTCTCTCTGCTGCAGAGACGAAGAACCACATGAAACTGAATCCTGAAAAAGAGATGAAGAGAGGGCTGATGTAGCCGCACAGATGCTGCATGATTAAATAATGCAGGCCTTCTGTTAGCATTCACAAAAGTGAGAAATGAAAATCAGCCAAGCAGCTTTCCAGATAATTGGTTAACAACACATTCCAACATGCATACAGCACCAAAATTTGTGCTACAGAAGCACATCCACGAGGCGAGTGCAGTTTGGTCTGTATAAAATGTGCAGAATCACCACGCTTGGAGAATGCTGAGACAGATTTGTGACTTTGTGACAAGCAGTGGTGAGCTCAGCTAAATTTTCTTTTTCTTTAGCAGATTAGCTTTCCAATTAATTCTGAAAACTCTTAATGGATCAATTAGCTTCCATTAAATTTAGTTCTAAATTTAAATCAACTAATACTACAAAGTTAAATGGTCAAACACCAAAAACGTTGGTAAACCCTAAAATACTCAATAGCTGGGTTTCTATTACAGGTTGGTGCAAAAGTTAAGTAATATTTTCAGGTGGCTTCCCTCACGAGTCTCCTTCCAGCATGGTCACACAGTTTTTGACAACTACCTAAACAGTACTATACTGCTTGTATTTCTTTATGATTGATGTAATGGTGCATTTACACATAGGCAAGATGTGTTATGAATGTCATATCTGCATAATTCTTGGCACATTCCTGACACTTTTAACGTGACTTAACGCATCTGAATAGGTTTCTTAATAGTGTGTGTTGGTGCGTGATATTCGTGATTTTCGTGGAGCATGTTTTTGGCTGTCAAAAAATCTTCCACGAATGTCACGCACCACCCTCATTTCGTCTCATGTCGTGGAGGTCGCAATTGAGCGTGTTGATCCGTCTTGATTAGTGGTGATCCTTAATAGAGAGAGAGTGACAGCGTTCTTCTCTGACATGCGCACAATTAAACCCTGCTGCACCACATTCAGTTTCATTACTGCAGTATGCTGAAGGACAGTGATGCCAAGTTGTTCCAATGCTCCTCAGCGCACTCTTGCAGGTGTTTCACCTGCTGCATGTGCCTGATGTTTGAGAAAATGAGCGAGATGAGAGCCACGTGGAGCCACACATCTGGCTCTCAGTCTCCTCCTCCTTTCCATGCCACTCCATGGCACAGAGCTCAACTAAGCATGCTGTCACAAAGTTCTTCTGCTGTGGATTTTGAAGAACAAACTGGAGCGATCTGAATTGTTCAGCAACTGACGGTTGGATGAATATGGGTGTGTGTGTGGAGACAATTCACCTCATTCACAACATGACAGAACTTAACGATGCGCCGTTACGCGCGATAGTGCACAACAGCGCAGAACATTATTCTTGACCGTGCGTAATGGTTCCTGATAATTCTCCAGCAACACATGCCATTAATCGTAATGCATGGTAACATGTTGCAGCAGTTCCTGAGGACAATTGACGTCTCTGCCTCAAATCATCACATTCGTGATCAGCGGCAAAGAATGTATACTTTGTGGCATTTGTGACTTTCTTTTCTTTATTGTTTATTTGATGAGGACAATGCACATTAATTAACACTTTGTACATTTTCATGCCTTAGTGTAAATATGCCAGATTTAGCTAAAAGCTACTTTCCATCTGTAGTCCTCAGACACACAACAACAATTACAATAAATAAAGCAAAACACGGGATTATGTACAATACATCTCACCTGTGTTGACAGGTTTGATTGTTTTTGAGCCATTTTTTAAGCTCATTTTTAAAAGCACTCAGGGTGGGACTGTCTCGTATCCTTGTTGGAAGGCTGTTCCAGTTTGTACAACCCTTCACAGAGATGGTGTTTTATCTTGTGGCAGTTCGTCTGAGGGGCACCTCACAGTCCCCTGTAGAAGCAAACCGAATCCTGAGGTTAGGATCTCTATGTCCTCCAGAGGAGATTAGCTAAGCCGTGGAGAGTTTTGTAGATGAGACAAGCACGCTTAAACATTATAAAGTTGTTAAAACTTAAAAGATGGTATTTCTCCAGAATTTCACAGCAATGAGTGGAATATGGCTTTTTAGCAAACACTTTGATGGCTTTTTTATAAAGTTGCTCTAAAGGTTTTAGTACTGTCATACCAGCAAATGACCATGTTGTGCAGCAATATTCAATATGAGACAGGATCATACAATGAAGGTACGATCTAGCAGCATCAGTCGAAATACAAAGCCTGATTTGTTTAAAGTTTTGAAAGTTAAATTTTACAGTGTGGACAACTTTTTTCACATATTTTTTGAAGGAAAGATTAGAGTCCAAGATGATTCCAAGGTACTTGAAATGAGATACCGTTTCTTGGGATACTTGCTGTCGTTATGTGTAAAGGCAGCATAATTTAAGTCCAAGACATATTTGGAGACGTGGAAATGTTCATGTGTCCATCCCCTGACTTGTTTCAAGAAAACTTGGTATAAAAATGATGATTTGATACTTAATTGAACCTGTATCAACTTTTTGGGAATGTGTTGCAGCCCTTACATAAAGGAATGAATGTACGAGGTCTATTAGAAAAGTATCCGACCTTATTATTTTTTTTGAAAAACCATATGGATTTGAATCACGTGTGATTACATCAGACATGCTTGAACCCTCGTGGGCATGCAAGAGTTTTTTCACGCCTGTCGGTTACGTCATTCGCCTGTGGGCAGTCTTTGAGTGAGGAGTCGTCCACCTGCTCGTCGATTTTTTTCATTGTTTAGGAATGGCTCAGAGACTGTTGCTTTGTTTGATAAAAATTTTTCAAAACTGTAAGGCACAACTGAGTGGACACCATTCAATAAATTCAGCTGGTTTTCGGCAAAAATGTTAACGGCTGATGAGAGATTTTGGTCTGGTAGTGTCGCTTTAAGGACGGTCCACGGCGCCTGACGGCGATCTGCGCTTCGAGGCGGCAGCGTCTCGCCGTTTCAAGTTGAAAACTTCCACATTTCAGGTTCTGTTGACGCAGTAAGTCGTCAGAGAACAGAGAACTTTCAGAAGAAGTCGGCATGAGGAGTTTATTCGGACATTCCATTGTTAACGGTCATTTTGTAATGAAAGACGTGCGGGCAGAGTCGCATGTCGGGCTGGACCCGACCGCGGGGGGTCGCGGCAGGAAAAACACCTCTGTTGGAAATCTTAACGGGCAAGTTGGAACATGCCCAAGCTGTTAAACAATTTCTCAGTTACTCACTTGTTGAAAGCCATTAAAAGCCGCCTGAATTCTACAAATGGTTTTCAACACGGAGGTGTTTTTCCTGTCGCGGCGCACACAGATTTGCCGAGTCGTCACGGAAACGACTCGGCGAATTTGCGCGTACGTCTTTCATTAAAAAAATGTCCTTAAACAGTGGAATGTCCGCATAAATTCCTCATGCCGGCCTCTTCTGAATCTTCTCTGTTCTCTCACGATGTCCTGGGTGAATTAAGCCTTAAATTAGGATGTTTTCAGCTCGAAACAGGCCGACGACAGCGCCTGGAAGCGCTGCAGGACGTCCCGCTCCGTGGGAAGTCCTTACACCGACAGAAACACCCCATAATCTCTCATCAGCCGTTAAACTTTTCACAGAAAACCAGCTTAATTTCTCGAATAGTGTCCACTCGGATATTCCTCACAGGTCCAGAAAAAATTTTGTTAAAGCAACGCGCGCCGTCTCAAGCAGCGTGTGAAACAAAGGAATTCAGCCGAGAGGGCGGGACCACATCTCACTCAAGGCCTGCCCACAGGGAAATGACGTCACCGACACGCGTGAAAAAACTCACGCATGCGCACGAGGGTTCAAGCATGATTGGTGTAATCGCATGTCATTCAAATCCATATAGTTAAAAAAAAAAATAAAAGGGTCGGTTTATTATCTAAGAGACCTCGTATATTAACAAATGAAATTAAGTTGACCCCACAACGTGAAATATTTTGGGTTCATACGGTCTAAATGAAATAGAAGTCAAAGTAAATGTTAGGATCACTGTTGTGTGTGTGTGTGTGTGTGTGTGTGTGTGTGTGTGTGTGTGTGTGTGTGTGTGTGTGTGTGTGTGTGTGTGTGTGTGTGTGTGTGTGTGTGTGTGTGCGTATGTGTGTGTGCACGCGCATGCTTGCATGTGTGCAGCCTGCCGTTCTGTACACCAACATGGACTCCCAAAAATTTCCTGTATATTTGTATTGTCAAGTGTGTCTGTTGCATGGCCCAAGCAGAGGGTCACCCCTTTTGAGTGTGTTCTGCTGGAGGTTTCTTCCTCAAATCATCACAGGAAGTTTTTCCTTACCACTGTCGCCTGTGTGCTTGCTCTAGGGGTTGGTAAGGTTACACCTTAAGCCCAGGTTACACATAGACGGTTTTGTCCGCGGGTAGTACATAGACCGAAGTTCGCGGTAGTTCCAGCTGTTTTCGCGGTGGAAAGGGGCAGAGCATTTCGCCGGCGTTTTGAGTGCCGTACTAGCCGCAAATACATGGATAAAACGTTGCTAAATCCGCCGAATAAAGCAGAGTTTTGACGCTGTAGCATCCGGCACATGTCAGGCAACGGGGGTTAATACTCAGTTCTATCCTTTACAATCGCAGGTTAAGACGCGCGTGAGAACGGCGGTGTTCTGCTGCCGCGGATAATGCCCTGTGTACCGCTGGATTTATCCAGGCAAATCCTGCGTTACTCCAGGAACTTTTGCTTATAGGCACCGCCCCCGGAGTATAATAGGCTGAAGCAGCTGTCAGTGCAGGGGGAGAGAATGACAGGGAGCTCATCTCTCAGCCTTTTCTTTTTTCTCCTTTTTTCCCTCCTCAACGTGTTGCTCGTCTGCACCACAGGACTACCCTATGCTTCTGAACCAGACCTCTTGGTAAGTCCTTGCCGCTGCCAATTTTATTTTAGGAGGTATACTGGAGCTTCTCTGCAAAAATATCTGGAGCTGGCCGCGAGTGAGAGACCTGCATGCAGCGCGCTAGCGTTTTTATACTGACTGCCGCCTATCGGCCGTTTGGAACGCCGTTAACCGGGAGGTGGCATTTAGAACAGAGTACTGTCCGCTAGCGCCACCGTTTTGTCTGCCTCTGTCGCCGGTTAAAAAAGCCTTTGAGGATGCCGATGTGGGCTCTATCGTCGTTTTACACGCCGTTGGTTAGGGATACAACGCCGGCCGCCAATTACGGCGGTGTAAACTGCGTGACTACAGGAAGGGGCGGGATGACACGGCGATTAAAAACTATCAAACGCCGTTGTTCGCGTTATCTCCGTCGTCAGGCCACTTCTCCGGGAGCGCTCCCGGAATTATTTGACATGAATAATTTTTTCGACGATTCCTGGTGAAGCCGGAACCAAACCACGCCCCCGTGCGCCAGCGTTAACTACGGCGTGTGATCTCTAAAACGGCCCAGAGGGGGCAAAATCTCTGCCGGGACGCTTCCAGGAGAGTTTACCGTCTATGTGTAAATGGGGCTTTACTTGTGTGAAGTGCCTTGAGGCAGCTCTGTTGTGATTTGGCGCTATGCAAATGAAATAATTTGAAATTGTGTGTGTATAATATATTAAGTCAAATGGTTGTTGACATAAAGCTTGTGAGGGCATATTTTACTTAAAAAATTTGTTGAATATCTCATGTTTCAGTATCATGGTACCAGCTGAGTGAGCCCCCAATCTTGGGGACAAGAGATGGAACCTTACATTGATCCATGCCTAAATAATAAGTACATCCTGCAGCAACGCAGTTAAGTAAGTGAGTCATTCAATGCCTCATCGAGAGCATCAGCAGCCTTTATGTAACGTGCAAAGGCAACTCGGGGCTGGTACTGCTTGTCTGTCTGCAAAGATTTGACTTTTTAGTGCTGAGTTAACACTCATACATCAGAGAGGACTGACCAGTCCAGGAGCTGCTGAGTTGCACTTCTTGATTACATATGCTGGAACATGTAAAATCCTCTTATTTGTACTGGAGTAATTTTAGGGCATTGATGCATGAGGCGTGTGTGTTACGCAATGAGGTCAGTCATGTTTTGGCTGCCGCTGTGAAGGCTAGAGTTCAGGGGGAATGAGAGGACGCGACAACCGGGGGCGAGGGGGGATTGCATCATCTTGGTGTCTGATGAAAGTCACTTCCCCCAACCAGCTACTGATGGGAACTGAGAAGATGTGCCGGAGCACTTTGAGAACTAAATTTAGAAGTGCAGCATCAATGAGTCCACCCATACACATGCAGGAGGTGTTCAGCAAGTGGACACACACACACACACACACACATATACGGGAATGCATACAAACAAATACTAGGGAGCTGATTCTTGTTACTTTGTGTCTTCACCTCATGTGATGAATAAACCGTCACAGTGTTCCATTATTCATAGCTGAGAGTTGAATAAGTAAAGGCACACAGCGGTCACCGTGATTAGATGGCGCAATCAGACACTTGTCCTGGAAAAAAAAAACACAGTACACTCTGTGTACCTGTAATGATGCCGTTTGAATTCTACAGGGGGAAGTCATCTTGTCTGTCCTGTTATTTTATGTAAATGCTCATTTTGATCGGTTGGAGCTGGATTATTATTCTCTCTGACAAGTGACGCAGAGGGTGGGGCTTCTATATCTGATTATCTGTATCTATCTAATTGTGTAAAAGATATATCACCACTTATTGATGATGTCAGTGATGGGAAATTGGGTTATGAAATTAAGTTATGTGTAATAAAATGGAATGACAGAGAGAAAAAAGTATTGGACACGCTTACTGAAATTCATTTAATACATTATACAAAAGCCTTTGGTGGTAATGACGGCTTCAAGATGCCTCCTGTATGGAGAAACTAGTCACGTGCATTGCTCAGGTGTGATTTTGGCCCATTCCTCTGTCTTCAAATATTGAAAGGTCCATGAACCTCTTCCATGAACGCTGATTGTTAGTTCTTTTCATAGATTTTCTATTGGATTCAAGTCATGTGATTGGCTGGGTCATTCTAGCAGCTTTATTTTCATTCTCTGAAACCAATTGAAAGCTTCCTTGGCTGTGTGACTGTGATCATTCTTCTTCTTCTCCTTCTTTCGGCTGCTCCCGTTAGGGGTCACCACAACAGAGCAATCACTTCCATCTCAACCTGTCTTCTGTATCTTCCTCTGTCACACCAACCACTGTGCTACCATCGCATGTCCTCCCTATCCACATCCATAAACCACCTCTTTGGTCTCACTCTTCTCCTCCTGCCTGGTGGATCCATCCTCAGCATCCTGCTCCCTATATACCCTGGGTCCCTCCTCTGCACATGTCCAAACCATCTCAATCTCACCTCTCTGACTTTGTCTCCAAACCGTCCCACCTGAGTTGTCCCTCTGATATATTCATTCCTAATCCTGTCCATCCTTATCACTCCCAAAGAGAATTGCAGCATCTTCAGCTCTGCCATCTCCAGCTCTGCCTCCTGTCTTTTTGTTAGTGCCACTGTCTCTAAGTCATACAACATAGATGGTCTCACTACTGTCTTGTAAACTTTCCCCTTCACTCCTGCCACCTTACTCCACCCTGCCTTCACTCTCTTCTTCACCTCTCTAACACATTCTCGATTACTTTGGATAATTGACCCCAAGTATTTAAACTCATCTACTTTCACCACTTCAACTCCGTGTATCCCCACTATTCCACTGGGCT
This sequence comes from Thalassophryne amazonica, assembly GCF_902500255.1. Lineage (NCBI taxonomy): Eukaryota > Metazoa > Chordata > Actinopteri > Batrachoidiformes > Batrachoididae > Thalassophryne > Thalassophryne amazonica. Next base: position 60,141,911 of record NC_047108.1, read on the forward strand.
CCCTCTCATTCACACACATGTACTCAGTCTGGCTCCTTCTGAATTTCATTCCCCTTTTCTCCAGAGCATATCTCCCCATCTCCAGCCTACACTCAAACTGTTCTCTACTCTCACTACAGATCACAATGTCATCTGCAAATATCATAGTTCATATAGACTCCTGTTTGATCTCATCTGTCAACGTGTCCATCACCATTGTGAATAAGAAAGGACTTTGAGCTGATCCTTGGTGTAATCCCACCTCCACCTGAAATGAGTCTGTCATTCCTACTGCACATCTCACCGCTGTTACACTATCCTTGTACATGTCCTGCATTATCCTCACATACTTTTCTACCACTCCAGACTTCCTCATACAATACCACAACTCTTGTCTTGGCACCCTGTCATAAGCTTTCCCTAAATCCACAAACACACAATGTAACCCCTTCTGGCATTCACTCTACTTCGCCATCAGTACTCTCAGAGCAAACATTCCATCCATAGTGCTCTTTCACTGTATGAAACCATATTGCTGCTCACAGAGCTTCACCTATTTACTAAGCCTAGCTTCTACTACTCTTTCCCATAACTTCATGCTATGACTGATCAATATTATTCCTCTGTACTTAATGCAGCTCTGCATATCACCGTTGCTCTTAAAAACAGAAACCAGCATACTTTGTCTCCACTCCTCAGGCATCCTCTCACTTTCCAAGATTTTATTAAACAATCTGGTTAGAAACTCCACTGCCATCTCTCCTAAACATTCCCATGCCTCCACTGGAATGTCATCTGGACCAACTGCCTTTCCACTCTTCATCCTCTTCAGAACTGCTCTTCATCCCTACTTATCTCTTGCACCCGATTTACTCTCTCCCATTATCCAGCCTTTTCACTCTCTCATTTTCTTCATTCTTCAGCTCCTCAAAATATTCCCTCCACCTTCTCAACACACTCTCCTCACTTGTTAGCACATTACCATGTGCATCTTTACCACCCTAACCTGCTGCACATCCTTTCCACCTCTGGCCAATCGTACAAGACCTTTTCTCCTTCCTTACTGTTCAGCGTCTTGTACAGCTTGCTATATGCCTTTTCCTTAGCTTAGCTTTTTCTCTTTTTGCCTTACACCACATCTCATTGTACTCCTGTCTATTTTCTTCATCTCTCTGAGTATCCCACTTCTTTTTCACCATCCTCTTTGTCCTTATGCTGTTCTGGACAGCTTTGTTCCATCACCTAGCCTCCTTGTCTTCCTTCCACTGTCCAGATGTCACACCTAGTACCTTCCTAGCTGTTTCTTTCACTACATCTGCAGTACTTTCCCAGTTGTCCAAAATTGCTTCCCCCCACCCAGTGTCTGTCTGACCTGCTCACTGAATTTCACTCAACAGTCTTCCTCCTCCAACTTCCACCATCTGATCCTTTATTGAGCTCTCACTCTCTTCCTCTTCTTCACCTTTAAATTCATCCTACAATCACCATCCTACGCTGTCTAGCTACACTCTCTCCTGCAGCCACCTTACAATCCCAAATTTCTTTTAGCACACATCTTGTTGTGTGGGCCGCCAGAAGAGGAGGTACTGCTGGCCCACCACCAGTGGGCGCCCTGCCTGAAGTGCGGGCTTCAGGCACGAGAGGGCGCTGCCGCCACGGACACAGCCGGGGGTGACAGCTGTCACTCATTATCTCTTGACAGCTGTCACCCATCTACTCTACATCATCTCACTCCATAAAGACCAGATGTCATCTCCACCTCGTTGCCGAGATATCGTACTTCAATGGAGGTAACTTTCTCTGCCTGTAGTAACTGATTCTAAGAGCTATTGTTTTGCAGCTGTCAACCAGAGGACCGGCGTGGGTCGCGACTGTTTCGTCCTACGTCCGTCAGATAAGTGGTTAAACAGACGCTGCACGAGTGTGTGTTAGAGGTGGAGGTGGCATTCCCACCGTTGTTGTTATGGGGTGAACACACACCCACACTTGACTGTCTTTGTTCTTCGCCAGCAGTACCAGATCCGACAGTCGGGGACGGTGATCACCTGGGAATTCGGGACTTGGCGGCTCCAGTATTCACCAGGTTCGGTGGCGGCGGAAATCATGTGGTTCCGGCTCTTCTCAGGACAGACGTCTTCTATCCTCGAGCCTGCCCACACGTCACCTTTGTGGATTGACTGTTATCATATTCTGAGATTGTCTGTGTATTCGTTGTGCACCTTCACAACATTAAATTGTTACTTTTTGGCTCATCTATTGACCGTTCATTTGCGCCCCCTGTTGTGGATCCATGTCACTACACTTTCACAACAGATCTCCTACAAAGAATGTAGTCCACCTGGGTGCAACTTCCTCCACTCTTATACATGTCATCCTGTGGCCCTCAATTTTCCTAAAGTAGGTATTCGCCACAGCCATCTCCATCCTTTTTGCAAAATCAACTACCATCTGCCCTTCCACATTCCTGTTCTTGATACCATATCTACCCATTACTTCCTCATCACCTCTGTTCCCTTTGCCAACATGCCAATTGTCCATTGAAGCACCAACAGTGCCCATTGAAGTCCGCTCCAATCACCAGTCTTTCATGCTTGGGTACATGCTCCACCACTTCATCTGATTTAATCCAGAAATCTTCTTTCTTCTTCCTCTTGCAACCTACCTTGTTAACCTGGGCCTCGACAGATATGGAAATTCAGTTTGTGCTCTGCATCTTTATTTTAGCTTGTTTTACACAGGATGCCCTTCTTGACACTACCCAAGTCATTTATCTGAGCTTGAGACCGGCACACAGAGTGTAGTGGCTGCATACCCCATGTGACTGAGATTTGACAAACTTTAGGGCCCCTTCACACATAATGTGAATATGTACAACTCAGGGCAGTTCCCATCGGAGCAGCTCATATGAGTGCGCCACAAAACTTCACGCCAATGGGCAGGTGTGCACAATGCCAGTGCGATGGTTCATGCATGCGGGAACACAGTGCCAGCAGCTGCATGAAATAAAATAAGAAATAAAACATTTTAAAAAAAGAAAAAATATGAGAAGCAGTTTGCTCATCTCATCATGTCTACATCTGCTGGCGTGTGTCCAGCCAGCCTGCGTGTGTGTCCTGCCCGACACGTGTGTCTTGTGGACAGCGCTCCGCAGGACTGACACCGCGTCATGTGAAACAGAGCTCACGTGGGTGACATGACACTCAAATTGCAGCTGTTTTATGATCTGACGGGCCCTTTCAACCTGGGGGCAGCCTGTCAATGTGCTGCGCATGCGCGCATGAGTTCGCTGCACCCCGTCACCGCAGCGATATATGTTTTCATTTATGTCCACGTGATGACAGCAAGCAGACACACATGCGTCACAGTGGGCAGTTGTTAGTCCATGTCCGACCAAACACAGTACATGTTGTCCAGCTGGGATGTCCAGAATGACGGATCTCCGCAGCTGCTTCTGTCGCCGGCCACACCTCCTATCAGTTCAGCGCAGAGACTAAAGCCACACTCGTGAGGCACTTAGACAAATTTCACTGCCAGCACGACAGTGATTGTCTGCTGACTGTTGTCATGTTAATAATGCGAATGGCCACACATTTTTAAGTGCCATGCGAGCGGTGTTAGATGTGTATGCGTGTCACCTGGAATTTGGCCGACACCTGCTGCGAGAGGGTTCGATGGGCTTGCACAGCGCACACTCTGTCTTTCAGCTGCTGGTGTGCTCAAATAGTTGTAGCAACAGGTGCACGAGGCGTTGGAAGCAGCTACGATTCTACACGTTTTGCATTTGATTCCTGCTTCATGCGCACTTTAGGCACAAATCAACCAAATTCGCGCTATGTGTGAAGGGTCCTTTAAGGTTTACACACTGCCTCCTTCTACCCTCTTCATTTATCGGAACTTGGGACCGGCACTCAGAATGTACTGGCTGCACATCCCATCTTTGCCTTGTTTAAATATCTACCCTCGGTTCATCTTCATCATCCTGGTAGATGGCAACAGATTTTTATCAAGAATGTCTGTCTACATATTTCCATTCATCCTTCCTTCAATGATATGAAGTTTGCCAGTGCCATATGCTGAAAACAGTCCCACACCATGATGTTCCCACCTCCAAAAATTCACTGTTGGTACAGTGTTTTTGGAGTGATGTGCAGTGCCATTTGACCTCCAAACATGGTGTATACTATGGCATCCAAAGAATTCAATTTTGGTCTCATTTGACCAGACTATGTTCTCCCAGTATTTCACAGGCTTGTCTAAATGTTGTGCACAGATGACACATGCTTCCACCCCTACCTCTTCTTTGTGTTTCTGCCCCCCACCCCCCCACCCCCATCCCAGCCCGTGCTCACACCACTCCCTTCCCCCTCCAGGAGGCAGTGCACCTTTAGCTGCAGCAGCTCCCCGTCTCCCCCCCACACACACACACACACACTCACATTGCCTCAGTTCAGATGATGAAAGTTTAGCATACATAAACAATCAAATGTAAATGTGCAGTTGTTTTAATTCTGATGTGTGCCATTATTACGTTCAACTAGTAATAATTGTGGATTAATTGCTGTATTTTTGTATGAGGTAACTGGGTGTGAAATGAATTGCCCTTTTAGGGATTAATAAAGTTGTCTGAATCTGAATGAAGCAGATTATGGTCAACAACTCTCCCTATGCCATACACCAGTCCAGCACAGATTACTTCACCAGCCATGGCTGGTAGACATTTACAGCTGGGTGGACTGAGACAGTGCAGGTGAAGTGACTTGGTGTTACAGGTCAAATGATCAGTAAACTCATATTGGTATTCCAACATTTATACCCCTGAGCAGTCTGCTCAGAGGGAGAGTTGAGCAAATATGACACCAGCAGAGGTCATGGGAACACTGGGTGCACCTTTTACAGCCTTTTACTCCCTTCACTGATTTCCCCTTTCTTTCTCACTCTGACCTAACACCTGAATTCATCCATTTGGTTTTTGGTTTGCACACATTTTATCTGCATTAGTAGTGAAGCTGCATTAGATTTATGGTTTAATCTCAGCCAGTTTATGACTCTGGTTATATCCACTCAGCGTCTGAAGTGCACTCCCTGCCTGTATCATGTAGCACTCGATCCCATTCAAGTGAGATGTTTCCATATTTAGGATTTGAAAGAAACAGTCTGGTCCCACTATGAACTGAAGAAACACACACGTATTCTGTTCTTGCAGCATTATACTTACGGTTGTATTACGGCGGTAGACTGCTGCTGATAAATATGAATGCTTACTTGGATCTCAGTATCTGGAAGAATAAAATATTCCAAAGTGATTCTTGCTTGCTTTCCTGTCAGTCACTTCTCCACTCCAAAACGCAGAAGCAATTTTCTCCCACCCTGGAGCGCAATCATTGCCGTTTCAACTTGATGTGTTGTTCATGACTGCACACAAACTCATACACCACTAGTAACTGGGTTTTTTTCTTCTTCTGTGTCTCTGAGGAAAAGCCAAGCACTCAAGGTCAGCTTTTTTTGACCTGTCTACTCAAGCCAATGGACGCTTACCAAAGATAACGAGGCATAACTCGGCTCATGCACCATGTCAGTTATTTGTTGGATTCCTTGGCCAATTCATTAGCTGTGTGTTGACTTCTGTCTGTAATACAGATCTATAAGAAAAACTACTCTACTACTCTGTCAAAGTGTGTAGGCTAACACTTACCGACACGACCTCTCACATTTGCCTCCCCTTCTCCACTGGGAACCAAAAAACCTGTAATTTTTGCAACTGCTTATGGGATTGCAGCCAAAAACAGAACAGTACACATTTTTCCGTTAGAAGTGATGCTGTGTTTGTGCAGGCTGTCCCCGAAAGTGGTCAAATTCTGCTATATGACGCAGGGGTTCAAATGAGACTGTGCTGTCCCTATTGTTCCCCATGTGATTTTTTCTTTTAATGTGGGAATGTCGTTGCACGCTGACAAACACACGGTCCTTGACAGATGGCTGGGAAATCCCAGACGATCAGGGTTTGACGACCAGCTGCAGCTTTTATCTGCCTTCACAGCCGTTGGGTACAAGCTATCACCTCCTCCACCTGATCCATTGTTGAGGGCTTCTTGTTTCACAAGAGCACCATTAGCTGAATTGTGTTCAGAGTTCCTGTTGGGCCTTCATGGTTACCATAGCGGCCACTGGGCACACAAAATCCCCACTGTATTTCACCCCAACAGGCAATAGCCTACTTGATCCATTACCCAGGTGTCACGACATGGACAAAGGGTTGGATTTTTCCAAGAAGAGTAATGTCATGAGTAGGGATGGGTATTGATAAGGTTTTATCGATATCGATGCCATTATCGATTCTGCTTATCGATCCGATTCCTTATCGATACCTCGTGAATTTTGTACTAAAAGTAGGCTTTATGTTATGTGTCGGACACAGCTCGGAGAACCAACCAGCGTTTGAAGGACCCAGTATGAAATAAGCAGAGCACGGTACAAAGGCTAACTGAATTTAATACATAACAGTGATACAAAAAACAACAAAAGAAAGTGCGGTCTGGCGTGGTGCGCTCCCAGCAGCGCTAACGGTCCGGAGCCAGAAGCTGTTCGGACCCAAGGACCCCGCCGACACCCCCCAGGTGGCCGCAACAAACCGAGTCTGTGAAAGAAGGAACCATTATGTGAGTCCACACTCTACACACAGAGAGAACACTTAAAGGTGTACAAACAGCAAACACTTCCTGGCTTGATTACTAATCAGCTTCCCAACCTGCAGGCATGGAACATCCAGTTCACAAAACTCCACTGCAGTGGAAGCCGATACATGAATAACATACAGCTCAATATAATAAAGGTGTGAGGGACACCACATTTACTGACTGTATAAATGTTAGTCACAAAATCTAACGTACCTCAGGAATCAATCAATCAATCAATCAATTTTTTTTATATAGCGCCAAATCACAACAAACAGTTGCCCCAAGGCGCTTTATATTGTAAGGCAAGGCCATACAATAATTATGTAAAACCCCAACGGTCAAAACGACCCCCTGTGAGCAAGCACTTGGCTACAGTGGGAAGGAAAAACTCCCTTTTAACAGGAAGAAACCTCCAGCAGAACCAGGCTCAGGGAGGGGCAGTCTTCTGCTGGGACTGGTTGGGGCTGAGGGAGAGAACCAGGAAAAAGACATGCTGTGGAGGGGAGCAGAGATCGATCACTAATGATTAAATGCAGAGTGGTGCATACAGAGCAAAAAGAGAAAGAAACAGTGCATCATGGGAACCCCCCAGCAGTCTACGTCTATAGCAGCATAACTAAGGGATGGTTCAGGGTCACCTGATCCAGCCCTAACTATAAGCTTTAGCAAAAAGGAAAGTAAGTGTGCTGACGAGCGTGAGACCTCACCCCCTCCTCTTTCACAGACCGTGCATCAAACCCTGGACGTTCTCTGCATCCACTGATGATGAGATGGCTCCCGAGACGACGATCTCACCCGTCTGGTCACAAGGTCGAGTCTCTGGCAAATACACACTGTATACTCCAGTCTTAAATGCCACCATGTTCCAATCCATATAGATGAACCTCAGCTGTGAGTCCTGACGAGCCGCAGGTGATCAGGGTGAGGTCCTGATAACCTCAGCAACACAGCCACTCAGTCCCAAATGCAAGCCACCTGGAAGGAAAAACAAAAGACAGAAACAAAAAGGCAGCCAGGCCCCCCAGCCATACAACACTTTACAGGTGTTCTGTGTATTTCCTTGAGTCTTAAAGTAAATAAATATGAAATTAGTCACTGTATCCTTGATCTCTGGACATAAATAAAAATAAACAAAACTGTGTTTCGCTTTGAAGTTATTAATTCAGACTGAATTCTATCATTCTGTCTTGACTTGTCAGAGAGCCGCGCAAAGTTTGGAGCTGTGTGAACAGAACAGAGGACGATTCTCGTTTCTTTCTCGCACCAAGACAGGAGTCCCAGTTAGTAACTTTAATCCGCACAAAAGTGACTCACAACTCATATTCAGGGATGAAAGTGGTGAAAAACAAAAAAAAGCTGAAACCCAAAATTACCCCCCAACACCACCTGCACGAAAATGTTTGAATTCTAGAAGCTCTGAAATGCATCTGGGACTATTCCAGACAATAAACTGGAGTGAGTGCTGAATCCATTTAGTGAGAAAAAAAAATACAACTTTCCTTATTCAAATTCATTCCAGTAGTATTCTGCTCTTACTAGGATGCAGCAGTTTTCTAGTTTGGCAGATAGTTCTGGAGGAAATCACTGAAGAAATTAACAAACTGAAAATATGGTTTGACTGAAACAAACTGTCATTAAACTTAAATAAGACAGGGATGAAATGGAGGTGTGAGAGTCACCAGGTGTTCACAGGAAACATTTATTTCTGTTATGTATGTATGTATTTATTTATTTATTTAGTTGTTATTATATATTTAATGTTGTGTTTCTATTCAGGTTCTTTTTGTCTCTTTCTCTAAAATTGTATATAATAATCATCAGATTATTAATATATAAGCAAAAATAAATTTAAGGAATATTACAATTTGAAAACAAATGCACCCGAACGTGATGACAGCTGCAATTGCTAATGCTAACTTTTAACATTGAAAATGCCATAGACATGCTAACGCGTTAGCATCGCTCCCGTTTTTAAGTTATAAAATACATCTATCAACTGTTTCAGAAGACCATAACAGGTCGGTTTAACATAGAAAAGGTAAATAATACTCACAGACGTATGCTCTTTAGGGTTTTAGCGGGGGAAAAGTAAGCGAAAGAAAGAAATAAACGAAGCAATCGACCGAAGCATTGCTTCAATCTGCGAACCACGCTTCGATTGGTTCAAGGTTCAAAGCAAAGCCGCGCTGCAGAAAAGTTGATTAAGGACCCGCTGCAGGGTCTGTAATCAATGTAGAGAAATTATCATTTTCCTGACAAACACCCGCCAAAACAACGGCCACTCTGAAGGACCGACAAGAGAATCGTTAAGCACAAAGCTTATTGATGTCGGTGGATCGAATCATTTCTTAACGATACCCGAAAGGAACCGGTTCTCGATACCCATCCCTAGTCATGAGTGTTAGAAGCAATGAAGATCGGACATGCATTTTCCCTGATTTTCCACTTGAGTAATAATCATTTCACTGACATGCAAATAAATAAAATGTCTTGATCACTAGATAACAGATGCCTTGCATGATGACAGTGATACCTACAGACGACGTTCTAACTTAAATTCAGGCTCGTACAGTGCTGCGGATGTTCAGCATGTGCTCTGCAAATAATAAATGCTTTTTATTTAGAACTTTTTGTATGCCTGTTTTCAGATCATCTTTGAAATGATAATAAATGCAATTTGTGGAAGCTCACAGTTGAGTACAATGATTCTATTAGGCTGCTGCTAAAAGGTTCCCAGGTGGCACAATGCTATTCAGTTGTTTTTTATTCCTACATATCAGGCACGATAAGATAAGTAATGTATATATTTTTGTTAACTGATACCAAAATACCTTTCCCTTGTATCTACATTGCCATATAGCACTGTGTGCCTGGTTCAGTACATTATAAAGGGAAGGACAGGCACTGCTCTGATTGGTTGATACTATGTTTGGACAACAACATGCCCATGTTTAATACACACTGTAAATCCAACCCCTTTGCAACCAACAACCAGCCACTTAAATATCAAAATTCACTTGTACATGCCCCAAATGGTCTAGCACCCTCTACACTACTCGTTTTCGCACCAAACATCAACTCCCTTTAAATTAAATAAATGTGACTGAAGTGAAGCTGAGGAAGTTAAGGATGCTAAAGACGTTCAACCTGCCAAAAACAATGGTGGTTAACTTCTACACTGCCATCATTGAGTCCATCATCTCCTCCTCCATCACTGTCTGGTACGCTGCTGCCACTGCTAAGGACAGGAGCAGAATGCAGTGTATCATCCACGCAGCAAAGAAGGTGATCGACTGCAATCTGACATCCCTTCAGGACCTGTACACCTCCAAGGCCCTGAGGCAAGCAAGGAAGATAGTGGCCGATCCCTCTCACCCAGGACACAAACTTTTTCTTACCCTCCCTTTTGGCAGACGGCTGAGGTCCATCAGGACTAAAACCTCAAGACACAAAACAGCTTCTTTCTATCCACAGCCATTTACCCTGCCCTCCACTCCCACAAAGTACAGACTGATCATATGATCAATATATCTATTTGACAGTAAACACAGTTCTGCCCATTTGTCTACTTGACTCCTTCACTTCTTACAGAAGTATTTTGTTGTGTGGGCCGCCAGAAGAGGAGGTACTGCTGGCCCACCACCAGAGGGCGCCCTGCCTGAAGTGCGGGCTTCAGGCACTAGAGGGCGCTGCCGCCTCACAGGAACAGCCGAGGTGACAGCTGTCACTCATCAACTGTGACAGCTGTCACCGATCATCTGCACTTCATCCCGGATAAAAGCAGGATGACACCTCCACCACGTCGCCGAGATATTGTTCTTCTAAGCAGTACCAGATCCGACACGCAGAGACGGTGGCCACCTGAGGGACTCGGGACCTGGCGGCTCCAGTATCCTTCGGGTTCGGTGGCGGAGGAAATCGTGTGGTTCCGGTTCTTCTCTAGACGGACGTCTCCTATCGTCGAGCCTGCCCACACGACACCTTTATCCATTGACTTTGTATCATTCTATAATCTGCTGTGTATGGTTGTGGCATTCACAACAGTAAAGTGTTCAAATTTGACTCCTTCTATTGTCCGTTCATTTGCGCGCCCTGTTGTGGGTCCGTGTCACTACACTTTCACAACATATTTTTTTCCTTTTCTTTTTATTGTTGTTTATTCACCTGTTGCTTCTTACTGAAGTATTTTCTTTTATTGTTGTTTATGCACCAATGACACCAAAACAAATTAATTGTATGTGAGAACTTCTTCTTTGTCTTTCAGCTGTTCCCGTTAGGGGTCGCCACAGCAGATCAATCGTTTCCATCTCACCCTGTCCTCTGTATCTTCCTCTGTCACACCAACCACCTGCATGTCCTCCTTCATCACATCCATAAACCTCCTCTTTGGCCTCCCTCTTCTCCTCCTGCCTGGTGGGTCCATCCTCAGCATCCTTCTCCCTTTATACCCTGGGTCCCTCCTCTGCACATGTCCAAACCATCTCAATCGCGCCTCTCTGACTTTGTCTCCAAACCATCCCACCTGAGCTGTCCCTCTGATATGTTCATTCCTAATTTTGTCCATTCTCGTCACTCCCAAAGAGAATTTCAGCATCTTCAGCTCTGCCACCTCCAGCTCTGCCTCCTGTTTTTTTGTTAGTGCCACCGTCTCTAAGCTGTACAACATAGCTGGTCTCACTACTGTCTTGTAGACTTTCCCCCTCACTCTTGCTGATATTCTTCGGTCGCAAATCACTCCTGCCACCTTTCTCCACCCACTCCACCCTGCCTGCACTCTCTTCTTCACCTCTTTACCACACTCTCCATTACTTTGAACATCCATCCATCCATCCATTTTCTTCCGCTTTATCCGGAGTCGGGTCGCGGGGGCAGCAGCTCAAGCAAAGCCACCCAGACCTCCCGATCCACACACACCTCCCCCAGCTCCTCCCGGGGAACCCCAAGGCGTTCCCAAGCCAGCCGAGAGATGTAATCCTTCCAGCGTGTCCTGGATCTTCCCCGGGGCCTCCTCCCAATGGGACGTGCCCGGAACACCTCTCCAGCGAGGCGTCCAGGGGGCATCCGGAAAACATGCCCGAGCCACCTCAACTGACTCCTTTCGACATGGAGGAGCAGTGGCTTGACTCCGAGCTCCTCCCGAATGACCGAGCTCCTCACCCTATCTCTAAGGGAGCGCCCAGCCACCCTGCGGAGGAAACTCATCTCCGCCGCTTGTACCCGCTATCTCGTTCTTTCGGTCATGAGACAAATCTCATGACCATAGGTGAGGATCGGAACGTAGATCGATCGGTAAATCGAGAGCTTTGCTCCCCTACTCAGCTCTCTCTTCACCACGACGGTCCGATACAGCGACCGCATCACTGCAGATGCTGCACCGATCCGTCTGTCGATCTCACGCTCAAACTGTCCCTCACTCGTGAACAAGACCCCGAGATACTTAAACTCCTCCACTTGAGGCAAGGACACTCCACCGACCTGAAGAGGGCAAAGCACCTTTTTCCGGTCAAGAACCATGGCCTCGGATTTGGAGGTGCTGATCCTCATCCCGGACGCCTCACACTCGGCTGCAAACTGCCCCAGTGTATGCTGAAGGTCCTGATTTGACGAAGCCAACAGAACCACATAGTCCGCAAACAGCAGAGACCAAACCAGACCCCCTCTACACCCTGGCTGCGCCTAGAAATTCTGTCCATAAAAATAATGAGCAGAACCGGTGACAAAGGGCAGCCCTGGCAGAGGCCAGCGTGCACTGGAAACAGGTTTGACTTACTACCGGCAATGCGAACCAAGCTCCTGCTGCGGTCGTACAGGGACCGGATAGCCCTTAGCAAAGGTCCCCGGACCCCGTATTCCCGGAGCACTCCCCACAGGGTGCCCCGAGGGACACGGTCGAACACCCTCTCCAGATCCACAAAACACATGTGGACTGGTTGGGCAAACTCCCATGAACCCTCGAGCACCCGATGGAGCGTGTAGAGCTGGTCCAGTGTGCTGCGACCAGGACGAAAACCACACTGCTCCTCCTGAATCCGAGGTTCAACCATCGGTCAAATTCTCCTCTCCAGTACTCTGGAATAGACCTTACCGGGGAGGCTGAGGAGTGTGATCCCCCTATAGTTGGAACACACCCGCCGGTCCCCCTTCTTAAACAGAGGGACCACCACTTTGAACAGTTGACCCCAAATATTTAAATTCATCTACTTTCACCACTTCTACTCCTTGTAATTTCACTATTCCACTGGGCTCCCTCCCATTCACACACATGTACTCAGTCTTGCTTCTACTGACTTTCATTCCCCTTCTCTCCAAAGCATATCTCCACCTCTCCAGACTAGACTCAACTTGTTCTCTACTCTCACTACAGATCACAATGTCATCTGCAAACATCATAGTTGATGAGGACTCCTGTCTGAGCTCATCCGTCAACTTGTCCATAACCACTGCAAACAAGAAATTGAATGAGTCTGTCATTCCGACTGCGCATCTCACCGCTGTCACACTATTCTTGTACATGTCCTGCACTACCCTAACATGCTTCTCTGCCACTCCAGACTTCCTCATACAATACCACAGCTCTTCTCTTGGCACCCTGTCATAAGCTTTTTCTAAGTCCACAAACACAATGTAACTCTTTCTGGCCTTCTCTTTACTTCTCCAACAGTATTCTCAGAGCAAACATTGCATCTGTAGTGCTCTTTCTCGGCATGAAACCATATTGCTGCTCACAGATCTTCACTTGTTTTCTAAGCCTAGCTTCTACTACTCTTTCCCAAAACTTCATGCTGTGGCTGATCAACTTTATGCCTCTGTAGTTACTGCAGCTCTGCACATCACCCTTGTTCTTGAAAATAGGAACCGCTGCACATCCTTTCCAGTTCTGTCCCTTTGTCTGGCCAATCGGTACAAGTCTTTTTCTCCTTCCTTACTATTCAACTTCTTGTACAGCTTGCAATATGCCTTTTTCTTCGCTTTTGCCACTTCTTTTTTCACCTTACACCGCATCTCCTTGTACTCCCATCTACTTTCTTCATCTCTACGGCTATCCCAAAACTTTGTCACCAACCTCTTTCTCCTTATGCTTTCCTGGACCTCTTCATTCCACCACCAAGCCTCCTTGTCTTCCTTCCACTGTCCAGATGTCATACCCAGTACTGTCCTAGCTGTCTCCCTCACCACATCTGCAGTACTTTTCCAGTTGTCCAAAATTGCTTCCCCTCCAACCAGTGCTTCTCTCACCTGCTCGCTAAATTTCACACAACAGTCTTCCTCCTTCAGCTTCCACCATCTGATCCTTTGCTGAGCTCTCACTCTCTTCTTTACCTCTAAATTAGGGACCCTAACCCTAACCCTCTTAGGGACCTCGTAGTACCATATCACCCCAATAGAGCGCTTCGCTCTCAGACTGCAGGCTTACTTGTAGTTCCTAGGGTTTGTAAGAGTAGAATGGGAGGCAGAGCCTTCAGCTTTCAGGCTCCTCTCCTGTGGAACCAGCTCCCAATTCAGATCAGGGAGACAGACACCCTCTCTACTTTTAAGATTAGGCTTAAAACTTTCCTTTTTGCTAAAGCTTATAGTTAGGGCTGGATCAGGTGACCCTGAACCATCCCTTAGTTATGCTGCTATAGACGTAGACTGCTGGGGGGTTCCCATGATGCACTGTTTCTTTCTCTTTTTGCTCTGTATGCACCACTTTGCATTTAATCATTAGTGATCGATCTCTGCTCCCCTCCACAGCATGTCTTTTTCCTGGTTCTCTCCCTCAGCCCCAACCAGTCCCAGCAGAAGACTGCCCCTCCCTGAGCCTGGTTCTGCTGGAGGTTTCTTCCTGTTAAAAGGGAGTTTTCCTTCCCACTGTAGCCAAGTGCTTGCTCACAGAGGGTCGTTTTGACCGTTGGGGTTTTACATAATTATTGTATGGCCTTGCCTTACAATATAAAGCGCCTTGGGGCAACTGTTTGTTGTGATTTGGCACTATATAAAAAAAAATTGATTGATTGATTGATAAACCATCCTATGCTGTCTAGCAACACTCTCTCCTGCCACCACGTTACAGTCTCTGATTTCTTTTAGCTTGCACCTCCTATAAAGAATGTAGTCCACCTGTGTGCACCTTCCTCCACTCTTATATGTTACCCTGTGCTCCTCCCTTTTCTTAAAGTAGGTATTCACCACAGAACTCAGCCACATGGGTTGTGCAGCCAGTACATTCTGAGTGCCGGTCCCAAGCCCGGATAAATGAGGAGGGTTGCGTCAGGAAGGGCATCCGGTGTAAAACAAGCCAACCCAACTATGCAGACTCAGAATCGAATTCCCATACCGGATCGGTCGCAGCCCGGGTTAACAACGTCCGCCAGCGGTGCTATTGCCCAACAGGGTGCCAGTGGAAATTGGGCTACTGCTGGGCGAAGACAACAAAGAAGAGGAGGAAAACGTTGCCATGAACAGCGGGAGAAGAAGAAAACTAGAAGGGTGGAAATGAGAGTGGGGACTTTGAATGTTGGTAGTATGACTGGTAAAGGGAGAGAGCTGGCTGATATGATGGAGAGGAGAAAGGTAGACATACTGTGTGTGCAAGAGACCAAGTGGAAGGGAAGTAAGAGCAGGAGCATCGGCGGTGGGTACAAGTTGTTGTACCATGGTGAGGACAGGAAGAGAAATGGTGTTGGGGTCATTTTAAAGGAAGAGTATGTTAAAAGTGTGTTGGAGGTTAAGCGAGTGTCTGACAGGGTGATGAGTGTGAAGTTGGAAATTGAAGGGGTGATGATGAATATCATCAGTGCATATGCCCCCCAGGTAGGTTGTGAGATGAAGGAGAAAGAAGATTTCTGGAGTGTGTTAGATGAGGTGGTGGAGAGTGTGCCCAAGCATGAAAGAGTGGTGACAGGAGCAGACTTCAATGGGCATGTTGGTGAAGGGAACAGAGGTGATGAGGAAGTAATGGGTAGATATGGTATCAAGGATAGGAATGGGGAAGGACAGATGGTAGTTGATTTTGCAAAAAGGATGGAAATGGCTGTGGTGAATACCTACTTTAAGAAAAGGGAGGAGCACAGGGTAACATATAAGAGTGGAGGAAGGTGCACACAGGTGGACTACATTCTTTATAGGAGATGCAAGCTAAAAGAAATCACAGACTGTAAGGTGGTAGCAGGAGAGAGTGTCACTAGACAGCATAGGATGGTTGTTTGTAGGATGACTTTAGAGGTAAAGAAGAAGAGAGTGAGAGCTCAACAAAGGATCAGATGGTGGAAGCTGAAGGAGGAAGGCTGTTGTGTGAAATTTAGCGAGCAGGTGAGAGAAGCACTAGTTGGAGGGGAAGAAATTTTGTACAACTGGAAAAGTACTGCAGATGTGGTGAGGGAGACAGCTAGGGCAGTACTGGGTATGACATCTGGACAGTGGAAGGAAGACAAGGAGACTTGGTGGTGGAATGAAGAGGTCCAGGAAAGCATAAGGAGAAAGAGGTTGGTGAAAAAGTTTTGGGATAGTCGGAGAGATGAAGAAAGTAGACAGGAGTACAAGGAGATGCGGTGTAAGGCAAGAAGAGAAGTGGCAAAAGCAAAGGAAAAGGCATATTGCGAGTTGTACAAGAAGTTAAATAGTAAGGAAGGAGAAAAGGACTTGTACCGATTGGCCAGACAAAGGGACAGAGCTGGAAAGGATGTGCAGCAGGTTAGGGTGGTAAAAGATGCACATGGTAATGTGCTGACAAGTGAGGAGTGTGTGCTGAGAAGGTGGAGGGAATATTTTGAAGAGTTGATGAATAAAGAAAATGAGCGAGAGAAAAGGCTGGATTATGTGGTGAGAGTAAATCAGGAAGTAAAAGAGATTAGCAAGGAAGAAGTGAGGGCTGCTATGAAGAGGATGAGTTGAGTCTAGTCTGGAGAAGTGGAGATATGCTTTGGAGAGAAGGGGAATGAAAGTCAGTAGAAGCAAGACTGAGTACATGTGTGTGAATGAGAGGGAGCCCAGTGGAATATTGCAGTTACAAGGAGTAGAAGTGGTGAAAGTAGATTAGTTTAAATATTTGGGGTCAACTGTTCAAAGTAATGGAGAGTGTGGTAGAGAGGTGAAGAAGAGAGTGCAGGCAGGGTGGAGTGGGTGGAGAAAGGTGGCAGGAGTGATTTGTGACCAAAGAATATCAGCAAGAGTGAAGGGGAAAGTTTACAAAACAGTAGTGAGACCAGCTATGTTGTATGGTTTAGAGACAGTGGCACTAACAAAAAGACAGGAGGCAGAGCTGGAGGCGGCAGAGCTGAAGATGTTGAGATTCTCTTTGGGAGTGACAAGAATGGACAAGATTAGGAATGAACATATCAGAGGGACAGCTCAGGTGGGACGGTTTGGAGACAAAGTCAGAGAGGCGAGATTGAGATGGTTTGGACATGTGCAGAGGAGGGACCCAGGGTATATAGGGAGATGGATGCTGAGGATGGAGCCACCAGGCAGGAGGAGAAGAGGGAGACCAACGAGGAGGTTCATGGATGTGCTGAGAGAGGACATGCAGGTGGTTGGTGTGACAGAGGAAGATACAGAGGACAGGGTGAGATGGAAACAATTGATCTGCTGTGGCGAGCCCTAACGGGAACAGCCGAAAGGCAAAGAATAAGAAGAAGAAGGTATTCACCACAGCCATTTCCATCCTTTTTGCAAAATCAATTACCATCTGTCCTTCCCCATTCCTATCCTTGATACCATATCTACCCATTACTTCCTCATCACCTCTGTTCCCTTCACCAACATGGCCATTGAAGTCTGCTCCTATCACCACTCTTTCATGCTTGGGCACACTCTCCACAACCTCATCTAACACACTCCAGAAATCTTCTTTCTCCTTCATCTCACAACCTACCTGTGGGGCATATGCACTGATGATATTCATCATCAGTACCTTTCTCCTCTCCATCATATCAGCCAGCTCTCTCCCTTTACCAGTCATACTACCAACATTCAAAGTCCCTACTCTCATTTCCACCCTTCTAGTTTTCTTCTTCTCCCGCTGTTTGTGGAAACATTCTCCTCCTCTTCTTCGTCGTCTTCGCCCAGCAGTAGCCCAATTTCCACCGGCACCCTGTTGGGTAACAGCACCGAAGGCGGACGTTGCTAACCCGGGCCGAGACCGATCCGGTATGGAAATTCAATTCTTAGTCTGCATAGTTGGGTTGGCTTGTTTTACGCCGGATGCCCTTCCTGACGCAACCGTCCTCATTTATCCGGATTTGGGACCGGCACTCAGAATGTACTGGCTGCACACCCCATGTGGCTGAGTTATTGTATGTGAGAACTTACTTGGCAATAAATTTGATTTTGATTCTGAAGGCTTGCTTAGAGCTCTGTTGTAATGAGCCACACCAAGATTACAAGGAGAAACACACTGCACACGTGTGTTTCTTTCCTGAGATTGTCTGACCTTGTTTTATTCCTGCTGTAGAAAAACTCATGCATCAAACAGAAAGCTGAAAGCATCACCATGGAGACCTATAAAAGTCCAGATGCACACTAACGTGTGTGTGTGTGTGTGTGTGTGTGTGTGTGTGTGTGTGTGTGTGTGTGTGTGTGTGTGTGTGTGTGTGTGTGTGTGTGTGTGTGTGTGTGTGTGTGTGTGTGTGTGTCAGATTGATGCCATCAGTGTAGCTGCATGTCTTACATTTTGTTTTTTGTTCACCTGCTGCTAGAACAGTCTGACCCATGTTAAGTGGAGCACCTCATGTAACCATGGTTACCTGTGTCATAACTGATTGATTGATTGATTGATTGATTGATTGATTGATTGATTGATTGATTGATTGATTGATTGATTGATTGATTGATTGATTGATAGCTAAGAATAAGTACCTAATGTCCAATTTACCACAACATAGGTGCCACAGAATTTTGATAAAGATTGCTGGTACTTGTTAAAGAATTTTTGGTTAAAAAAATCACATTATATAGCTAAAGTGCATTTTTATTTAGTGAGGTAAATATGTACATATTTAACTCTGTCATGATCCTTTCCACTTCTCGTGACATTTTCATCTCTCCAGTGGTGACAGACAGTGGTTTACTGAGTCCTGGGAAGTCTCCTGGATTCAGTGCAGGAGGTGGGAGAAAGGAGGATGATGGCTAAGCCGTCATTCCTGCTGGAGAACACCTCCCACCACGTGTGACAACCTGACTGCACGAGAAAGCTCCTTCAGCGACAGGCTGCTCCACCCAAAGTGTGTGAAGGAGCCATACCTCAGGCCCTTCCTTCCTGCTGCTGTCAGACTCCACAACCAGCACTGTTCCCAGTAGACCAATCAGATCACTCTGATCATTAATATCTTTATAGCAACAATTTTTCAGCCATGTGCAATAATACTACACAATCTGTACAATAATACTTGTAGACTCATGTACAACATCAGTTGAATACTCATGTGCAATATTGCAAACATTCTTTCTGCTTGTATGTAGTGTACTCTATTCTACTGTATATATTGTTATTCTGCACAGAACTTGACTTCTGTGTTTTGGTAATTCTTTTTCTTTTACCTTATTTTTGCATACTTGCACTGTTGTTCTGTATCTGTCTCTGTGCTGCTGTAACATTGTAATTTTCCCCATCGTTGACAATTTAAAGTCTTTCTTATCTTGTCTTATCTGGTCTTGTCTTGTCTTAGGGCCCCTTCACACATACCACGATTGAAGCAGAATGGCGCACAAAGGAGGAGTCAAATAGCACTCGTGGGAAATCGGAGCCGACACTCGAACACCTCGTACAACAGTCGCCACGTTCATTCAGGCATGGGACATGCACTCTATATTCTATATTCATATTTATGTCCATTTGCAAATAGTCGTGATCCACTATGGACAGCATGGGATGATATACTTTCGTGTCATCCACAAATATTTTGAATGATGAACTAAGGATCACTGATAAACAGTACAAAGAGAACAGGCTTGATGCCTGAACCTTTGGGCATGCCACAAGTTATGTCCATTCTGACCTCGAATTATTGACAGTTATACATTGTTTCCAAGTGTACTTTGAAACTTTTCAATCCCAAGTCCCAATTTACCAAACCTGTCACATTACCATAAGAATGATAATAAAGCTTACTGATGAGTGTGCCATGTAGTATGATGTCTAAAGCTTTATGAAAATCCAAATAAATTGTATCAAAAGGCATGTCATTGTCATGCATGTATTCAATCTTGAACCTTCTAATGTTGATAGTAGATAGATGTGACATGAGCAATCTTGTCTAAAACCATAAAAATAAAAATAATAAAAATCATTACTTAACACACACACACATAAATGCATGAATTATATATATATATATATATATATATATATATATATATATATATATATATATATATATATATATACCGCCCTCGTCAGCTGACTCAGACGAGGGCGGTCGCATCCCTTCCACTCTCCCTTATCTCTGCTCTCTGCTTTTAACCTTCAAGTCCCTACTTCACCAGACTGTGAATTCCTCAAATTGTATTGGATACTGGTTCTATTGGACTACTATTAGATTAACCATGGAATTGATCAGCTGGTCTCTGAACGCTATTGATGCCATCTTTTCTACAAGAAGGTCAGGACCGGGGGATCCTACCTACCCAGATGGAACGTATCCTGCGGGCTACGTTCTCGACTCCTGGGGGTCAAGTCAAATCAATTTTATTTATATAGCGCCAAATCACAACAAACAGTTGCCCCAAGGCGCTTTATATTGCAAGGCAAAAGCCATACAGTAATCACAGAAAAACCCCAACGGTCAAAACGACCCCCTGTGAGCAAGCACTTGGCGACAGTGGGAAGGAAAAACTCCCTTTTAACAGGAAGAAACCTCCAGCAGAACCAGGCTCAGGGAGGGGTGGTCTTCTGCTGGGACTGGTTGGGGCTGAGGGGAGAGAATCAGGAAAAAGACATGCTGTGGAAGAGAGCAGAGATCAATCACTAATGATTAAATGCAGAGTGGTGCATACAGAGCAAAAAGAGAAAGAAACACTCAGTGCATCATGGGAACCCCCCAGCAGTCTAAGTCTATAGCAGCATAACTAAGGGATGGTTCAGGGTCACCTGATCCAGCCCTAAGCTTTAGCAAAAAGGAAAGTTTTAAGCATAATCTTAAAAGTAGAGAGGGTGTCTGTCTCCCTGATCCGAATTGGGAGCTGGTTCCACAGGAGAGGAGCCTGAAAGCTGAAGGCACTGCCTCCCATTCTACTCTTACAAACCCTAGGAACTACAAGTAAGCCTGCAGTCTGAGAGCGAAACGCTCTATTGGGGTGATATGGTACTAAGAGGTCCCTAAGATAAGATGGGACCTCATTATTCAAAACCTTATAAGTAAGAAGAAGAATTTTAAATTCTATTCTAGAATTAACAGGAAGCCAATGAAGAGAGGCCAATATGGGTGAGATATGCTCTCTCCTTCTAGTCCCCGTTAGTACTCTAGCTGCAGCATTTTGAATTAACTGAAGGCTTTTCAGGGAACTTTTAGGACAACCTGATGATAATGAATTACAATAGTCCAGCCTAGAGGAAATAAATGCATGAATTAGTTTTTCAGCATCACTCTGAGACAAGACCTTTCTAATTTTAGAGATATTGCGCAAATGTAAAAAAGCAGTCCTACATATTTGCTTAATATGCGCATTGAAGGACATATCCTGATCAAAAATGACTCCAAGATTTCTCACAGTATTACTAGAGGTCAGGGTAATGCCATCCAGAGTAAGGATCTGGTTAGACACCATGTTTCTAAGATTTGTGGGGCCAAGTACAATAACTTCAGTTTTATCTGAATTTAAAAGCAGGAAATTAGAGGTCATCCATGTCTTTATGTCTGTAAGACATTCCTGCAGTTTAACTAATTGGTGTGTGTCCTCTGGCTTCATGGATAGATAAAGCTGGGTATCATCTGCGTAACAATGAAAATTTAAGCAATACCGTCTAATAATACTGCCTAAGGGAAGCATGTATAAAGTGAATAAAATTGGTCCTAGCACAGAACCTTGTGGAACTCCATAATTAACCTTAGTCTGTGAAGAAGACTCCCCATTTACATGAACAAATTGTAATCTATTAGATAAATATGATTCAAACCACTGCAGCACAGTGCCTTTAATACCTATGGCATGCTCTAATCTCTGTAATAAAATTTTATGGTCAACAGTATCAAAAGCCGCACTGAGGTCTAACAGGACAAGCACAGAGATGAGTCCACTGTCTGAGGCCATAAGAAGATCATTTGTAACCTTCACTAATGCTGTTTCTGTACTATGATGAATTCTGAAACCTGACTGAAACTCTTCAAATAGACCATTCCTCTGCAGATGATCAGTTAGCCTTTCAAGAATTTTTGAGAGAAAAGGAAGGTTGGAGATTGGCCTATAATTAGCTAAGATAGCTGGGTCAAGTGATGGCTTTTTAAGTAATGGTTTAATTACTGCCACCTTAAAAGCCTGTGGTACATAGCCAACTAATAAAGATAGACTGATCATATTTAAGATCGAAGCATTAATTAATGGTAGGGTTTCCTTGAGCAGCCTGGTAGGAATGGGGTCTAATAGACATGTTGATGGTTTGGAGGAAGTAACTAATGAAAATAACTCAGACAGAACAATCGGAGAGAAAGAGTCTAACCAAATACCAGCATTACTGAAAGCAGCCAAAGATAACGATATGTCTTTGGGATGGTTATGAGTAATTTTTTCTCTAACAGTTAAAATATTATTAGCAAAGAAAGTCATGAAGTCATTACTAGTTAAAGTTAAAGGAATACTCGGCTCAATAGAGCTCTGACTCTTTGTCAGCCTGGCTACAGTGCTGAAAAGAAACCTGGGGTTGTTCTTATTTTCTTCAATTAGTGATGAGTAGTAAGATGTCCTAGCTTTACGGAGGGCTTTTTTATAGAGCAACAGACTCTTTTTCCAGGCTAAGTGAAGATCTTCTAAATTAGTGAGATGCCATTTCCTCTCCAACTTATGGGTTATCTGCTTTAAGCTGCGAGTTTGTGAGTTATACCACGGAGTCAGGCACTTCTGATTTAAGGCTCTCTTTTTCAGAGGAGCTACAGCATCCAAAGTTGTGCTCAATGAGGATGTAAAACTATTGACGAGATAATCTATCTCACTCACAGAGTTTAGATAGCTACTCTGCACTGTGTTGGTATATGGCATGGGGGTCGTGGCGTGTTGCATGCTTTGCGGCATTCTCTGTGGAGGATGTCGAGGATTTATTCATATTTGGTCTTGTGGTAGCAGGGCTGGTACTTTCTGTCTTATGTGCTGCCCTTATCTACCAGAAAATTGGCAAGACGGCGGCATCAAGAACCACGACCCCTCGCTTGTCCGTCATGATTAACAAGTTGGGCAAGGCAATGGATTCTCAGACTGCGATGACTCTTGAACTCAGACGCAAATTGGATGACATCTTGGAGCAGATGTGCACCTTGCAGATGAAGATGAAGATTTCGGAGGCCGGGGAATATTCTTGATTCATAATTGGGAATATTCTTAATTCATAATTGGGATTTGGTTGTTCAAGTGAAGCTGTAAAAAGTGTTTTTCACTGCTCAAACCACAACACGGCAGGCTTATCAGCCTGAAGGACAAATTGCCCTGCTGTTTTCCTCCAGAGGAATGTCTTCTGCCTTAGTGAACATTTGGCTGTTTCTTATCTCAACTCACAAAGACAATAAACTGTTTCACAGGACTGAAGCATGCTCCACTCCCTCTCCCCACCCACTCCTACACCCCATCACACACCCCCAGCGCAGTTTTAGCTGCGGCAGGTCCCTCCCCACCCCCATGCTGGCGGTGGCATGACTCAGGGTTGCTGTGAGACCTTCACCCACTTGCCTCAATTCGGATAACGGACCTCTTCAAATTTAGTGCACATAAACAATGTCAAATATGTATGTGCTGTCTTTAATTCTGTTGTGTGCCATTATTACAGTAAACAAGTAATAATTGTGGACTAATTGCTGTCTGAGGTAACTGGAGTGTAAACATAATTTCTCCACTGTGAGATCAATAAAGTATATCTCATCTCATATGCCACGCATGGTGTGTCCTTTATTCATACAAATTTAAAAACTGAAAACTTTCCAAGCATACAAACTTATATAAGGCCCTGGCAGTCAAACACAAAAGGCTGGGCCGGCTGATTACATAAACAGCAGGTGCAAACGGTTGTCTGCACTTGGCATAATGCAGTGAGTGATCAAAGTTTACATACACATCATCAAGACATTTTTGGAAACAATCAATAGAACATCGCCGGGCAGGGGACCTGCCTAGAAAAAAGATGTGTGCCTTGGCTCATTAACATGCCAGGCGAGGAGCGCAGTGTAACCTTGAGTAGTGGGCATTATGTCCGAACAACACCTTGCGTGTGCATTTGTGGATATATATCCAATCATCTTTAGTTGCATGTTCATCATGGCACAAGTACAGATAAAAAAAAAAAAACACAGATGAAAATATAAACAATAAAATCAAGATAAATAAATAAAATCAATTACAACTAAAACAACATTAAATTTTAAATTCTCACAAAAGCTTAAACCATCTCAGACATCGATCATCTCAAGTAAAACATACACCCGATCTCATACACAGT
Organism: Thalassophryne amazonica; assembly: GCF_902500255.1. Taxonomy (NCBI): domain Eukaryota; kingdom Metazoa; phylum Chordata; class Actinopteri; order Batrachoidiformes; family Batrachoididae; genus Thalassophryne; species Thalassophryne amazonica. The sequence continues at coordinate 60,166,175 of NC_047108.1, forward strand.
CAGTGCCGTGATGAATGTCACTGGTTAAAATGTCACCAAATTCATGACTAAACATGACATAATTATGTCTGTTATGTCTGACTGTTGTACGGTATACGTAGTTTTTGCTGGTATAAGTACGATCGTTTTTCTGGGGATGGTTGACAATATGGATGCAGCAATTCTACATCTGACCACATGCCTGTATATAGAGGGGGTTCAACCAACCCCTGATTTTTTTCTGCTGATTTTTTTCTGATCTGGATATCAACATTATGTATTTTCTTTTCATTGATAATAAGCAACAAACACTAACTGTTACACAGCTATTATCACACACCCTCAAGTTTCAATTTCCTCTGCCAGAGTAATCCCTTAAGTGATGAAAGGGGAAACTGCTAAATAAACTTTTCCCATGGGGGTTGAGAATTTTTGCTCCCTGGTCCCTATCCTCCTCTGATATCAAACAGATTAGTAGGCTTGTAAATACCCATGTAGACACACAATTACACTTGTCTGGTTTGTAAAAACATGTTTGTATGTATAAGCTAAGAAATAAAGGAGCTTCTCCTTCCTGTTGCAAATACTGTAAAGGTGCAAATATTCGCGTGGGATTTATTATGTGAATTTTGCGAGTTAAACAAGGTCGCCAAATTAAATACCGCTATTTTAATACATAACGTACATATACATACATATTCATAATGTAAACGCGAATATTAATACCGCTAAATACGAGGTCTGTTAGAAAACTATCCAACCTTTTTATTTTTTGCAAAAACTATATGGATTTGAATCATGTGCGCTTGCATCAGCCAAGCTTGAACCTTCGTGCGCATGCGTGAGTTTTTTGACGCAACCGACAGGCAGGTATAAAGTTTGCATTAATGTTATCTTGGTTCTTCCTGGGTGGTTCTTATGGCAACTGATCCAATCCCAAGCAAGGACTATTTGTATATAAAAATGTATTTCCTAAGATGATACATTTTGGGTTTCAAATGAAATTTATGTAGCTTTTTACCCCTTGAAATCATCAAAAAGCTTCTGCTTCGGGGGGCTTTGCCCCCCTGAGCCCCCCACGAGGGCATTGCCCCTCGACCCCACCGGGGGCCCTGTGGCCCACTGGACCCCCAACTCAAGGATTTGAACCCCCCCCTTTCACATTCCTATATACAGCCCTGGACCACACCTCATTTTTAGACCAACACACCCACAAGAGCTCAAGAGGTCTTGTTTAGAGGACACAGATACTCTGAGTGAAAAAGTCACCTGTGTAGGGTTGAAATTAGTCATGACACTTGTGCTGGGTTTTGGGCTGCTTTGTGCAGGATGTTTGATTTGAATATATTTTACATAAAGTCATAAAAGATCAGATGGGTTATATACTTACTCAGCTACAGGTTCACTGTTCAACAATCATGATGACATCTGGTTCCATCCAATTGTGTATGACATGTAAACCATTCAGAGTTGAGACAACAGCTTGTGTTTGCTGTGTCAGCAGTGAGAGCAGGTGTAACACAGACAGAGCTCTCTCTGTGCCTGCATGATTTCATTTACTTCATTGTGATCAGGTTTCATAAATAAATGGGTGACACTGAAAATCAAAGGATAGTAGCTTTTACAATGCTTATGCCTTTGTCAAGGATGCAATATTCTAATCTGTTGTCAGGATTACACAGAAAGATCAATTTAGCAGGAGAACTAAATATATCCTTTTCCATGTATGCCTTCTTCCAGAAACCTATTTCTCAACAACTGATGCAGACTTGGTTAAATCAGGTGAAGTCCAAGCTGGTATGGCTTTTTAGGCTGGGGGAGTAGCATGGCGTCTGGCCTGGGGATCTTTACTGGATGTCTGTCCTGGCTGATTTTGATCCCCCAATCTGTTGTTTCAAAGACAGTACTGGTACTGCTATCACTACATTATCCACCTGGTAATAGAAGCATTAGGAGCTGTAACCCCCAAACTACACACAGCCACTTTATTAGGTACACCTTGCTCTTATTAGGTTGGACCCCCTTTTGCCAGAACTGCCTTAATTCTTTGAGGCAGAGATACAACAAGGTGTTGGAAACATTCCTCAGAGATGTTGGTCCATATTGACAGGATAGCATCATGCATCCATTGAACCAGTCTCCCCACTGTCCTCCGACTTCTGATTGTAACAAGGTATTTTCAGCTCATCTACACAACTGCTGCTCACTGGATATCTTCTCTTTTTTGGACCATTCTTTGTAAACCCTACAGACAGTTGTGCATCAAAATCCCAGTAGATCAGCAGTTTCTGAAATATAGCAGCCTGTCTGGCACCAACAACCATGCCATGTTCAAAGTCACTTAAATCCCCTTTCTTCCCTATCTTGATGGCCATTTTGAACTTCAGCAAGTCATCTTTCACCATGTCTAGATGTCTAAATGCATCGAGTTGCTGCTATGTGATTGTCTGATTAGTAATTGAACATGTTTGCCTCACAGCAATAAGGTTATAGGATCTCTTCCCATCTGGGGCCTTTCTTTGTGGAGTTTGCATGTTCTCCCCATGTTTACGAGAGTTCCCTCCAGGTGCTACTGCTTCCTCCCACATCCAAAGCATGGAACATGTACTGTATAATAAAACCTTGCTTTCCATCAGCTGCCCCCTTGTTTTCACTTGGGGTCACCACAGCAACTCTGAGGTAGATCTGCATGTTGATTTGGCTGAGGTTTTACGCCGGATGCCCTTCCTGACGCAACTCCGCGTTACATGGAGACATGGGCAGGGGTGGGGTTTGAACCAGGAACCTGCTGCCCTGAAACCTGACCAAATTCTGTCACTTCCTCCATCACAGAGCAAGTGTACACAGAGTCGGTGGGAAAATGTGAAGTCTTATTATTGTGCTCTGTTGCGCGACAGAGCGACCTGCTCTTTGACCTGGCTCACCCTAATCTGAGAGTTTCATGAAATGTGATTCAATGGTTTTATCATTTTTGAATCACCCTAACAAATACAAATGGGACATTAAAAGTGATATTAATTCATTAATTCTTAAGGCTGTATACCCTGAAATTGTAGCTATAAGTGGAGTACTTCATACAACAAAATTTTAAGCCTGTACAAAATTCAAGGAGGCACAATAAAATATGTCATTGCATTAAGTAAAAAAAAAAGCCGTATAATAATTATATCAGTTTGTGGAACATTTTGAAACAAGGCTACAAGTTCTTGAAATAATTATCAATACACCGAAGATTCAACAAAATAATGTAAAGAATGTTTTAAATGATCACAATCATGAGCTAAAACCCTAAACTATCATCAATTTATGTATTAAAAACATTTGTTAAGAAGAGCCTGAGGAGAGATTTATATTCAGAACAGAATGTTCTGTTTAATACAGGTAACACTGTGTGCTTCCAGCAGGATTACTTACACAGATCATAAACCACGGATGCTCCAGAGCTGACTCAGAGCTGACACTCTGTCCTGTGTCTGTGCAATAAGAACAGTGAGTTTTAGTTTCATGTTTGTGCAGACTAAAAAGCTTCTCTGTCTGTTTTTCTCAACACTTCATAGCAGATCCATCCATTTTTTCTATACCCACTTACTCCAGTTAAGGGTCACATGGTTGCTGGAACCTATCCCAACAGTCACAGGACATGAGGCAGGGTACACCGTGGACAGGACACCAGTCTGTCACAGGGCCACATACAAGCGGACTAACACATTCACACTCGCATGCAAAGTGTGTCCGGATGGCACATCATGCAGGTCACTACAGGGTACTGCCTTGCTTGGGGAGTAACGTGCAGTGACCTGACTCCCATTTACAGCTGAGTGAACTGGCACAATACAGAAGAAATGTTTTGCCCAAGGACACGGACAGGTAGCGTGAAGCACACACACCTGAAAACGAACCCGTCTATAGTTGGCAGTCTAACACCAATGCCACAAAGCAAGTAGTGTTATGGCATCAGAGTTAGACAACCAACCAATCAGCCATCAGGATCAATGATCAGAGCAAATATCAGTGATCATGAATGGAAAATCAGCAATCAGGATACAAATTTTGAAGAGGATCAAAGCTGCGTGATCAGGATCAAATATTAAGAATAGTTATCTGAAACAAAGATCATGATCAGGATCACAGACCAGAAAGCAGAAACAAAAATGAGATATCAGGATCAAACATAAATCATCAGGGTTCCGTGACCGTCTATCCATATACAGTATGGATACAGGTGTACTTTGCTCCAGATCCAAATCTGTTGGGCAGAAATGCTTTTGGACAGGACTTGTTCACTAGAATGGACGAAGAACTGGACTTTGGTTTGGGATTTAATTTAAATGAAAGGAAATTGTGTGGCCTCTGAAACTTGATCAGTTCATCTCAGATCAAAAATGGTTTCTGGCTACAAACAGCAGTCACAAAGCCATCATCACTTAGGACTGACACCAGCACTTCACGATTAACCCGCAGCTGTATCCGGGAATTGTACTTGTCTTAGCAGACAGCTTTGCAAGGAAAGAGAGCATTTCTGTCAGATTCTCCTAAATATTTTAATAGATGCTGATGGAATATGGAACAGAAAAGAGTGTGTTTAGTAGGTAACTGCTGTTATTCCCCCCCTTCTCTCTCTCTCTCTCTCTGTCTCTCTCTCTCTCTCTCTTCATCTTCTTCTTCTTCTTCCTCCAGTAGCTGTTTACATCGAGGCACTGATTCTCTAAACATGACGGAGCTGCAGGTTGATTTGCAGAGACGTCTGAGCAGGTACAAGAACAAGTGAATAGGATCCACCTCAGACTCGCCACAGAGCAGAAACAGTCAGCGAAAGGCCACGGGCAGTTGCCAGGCAACGCTATCCCCATCACAGCAGGAAGTGGAGTTGAACACAACGTTAATCACTTTTGGTTCCATCTCACAATGTAACTGTGCTACAACGCTCTGGTCAGACAGAGGTTCCACACCGCTCTCAGGAAAATCAAAACACAGTCACCAGCTTTATTACCAGGAAATTATCCCAAGAGCCATATTTCTATTGCTAATAAAAACACATCTCTGAAGATATGATCCAGTGGTAACTGTTCGCTTTGTGTCTTTCGATTCAACTTGAGTGTGAAAATGAACATTTTTACTCATTTTAGTGGAAGTGATGAAGTGAAACACAAGTCACAGGACATTTTCTTGTGTTTTGAGGATATATTTGGCAGTGCGTGAGTCATGAGGGACATCTGCCTGCACATCTGTCTGCTTCAGATCTGTTTGTCTGCCAAATGCACATCTTTGAAAAGTGCATCCACCTCCAGGAGTTTCTGGATGCTTGTGTGTCTCATGCAGATGACAACCAGACTTAGCCATAAAAAAAAATCTAAATCAAAATGACTATCTGCTGCAACAGAAAATAACTGGATGTGTTAGTTCATGAAAAATAGTTCTCTAAAGGTTAGAGAAATGGGTTTGCTACAAAGGGTCAAATCAGAATCAGAATCGAATTCATTGCCAAGTAAGTTATCACATACAAGGAATTTGATCTGGTGTCACTGGTGCATAAACAACAATAAAAATATAAAGGAAAAAGTACTTCTGTAAGAAGTGAAGGAGACAAATAAAGAAATGGACAAAACTATGTTCACTGTCAAACAAACATAACATAGTGGAATGGGGCTGTGCAGGCATACAGATGTACAGTACCTTTCAGTGCAGGGATGATCAATCCAATTCACCTAACATGCCTGTCTTTCAAACATGGGAGGAAGCTGGAGCACCTGGAGGAAGTCACGTGAAAATGGGGAGAACATGCAAACTCCACACAGAAAGGCCCCAGGTGGGACGCAATCCCATGACCTTCTTCTTGTGAGGCAGCAGTACAAACCATTACGCAACCGTGCTGCCTATTGTAATTTTCATTTTGTGAAATTACATGAATACAGGAAAGTTGCCTGTGAAATTATTTGAAGTTCCTAGCAACTCATTAGCTGTAAATATACAGAAAATAATAAATAACAGTATTTTACTGTATTAAAAAAAGCAACATTGCACTATCCCAATGTATAAATATTGCACTGGATAAAATTTACAGTAAAACTCCTGAATAGTTATTACTGTAAATTTACTGCAATTAGTTGCCAGGATTTCTTGTAAAAATACAAAAAATAAAAATTCTAACAGTGTTGGTCTACCAGTGATTCCAGTGGTGGTCAATAAATAAATTAATGACTTTATTTAGAGCACGTTTTAGCACAAAATTGTGCCATTCAAAGTGAGGTAACATCTGCAATTATTAAAACCAATGCAAATTTTAAAACAAACACACACAAATAGTACAAAAATATAAAAGCCATTACAACAAACAATAAAACTTAAATGTATGTAGCTACAGTTGTGCTCAAAAGTTTACATACCCTGGCAGAATTTTTTTTATTTGGGGGGGTGGCAATTTTCAGAGAATATGAATGATGGTACAAAAACATTTTTCTCTGGAGAACTGGAGAAATTGTGCACAGTGCAAGCTTTGCATTTTGTTTCACCAGTTATACAGCTTCATGATGAAGTGGTATAGAGGAGGGTTTTATTAAAAAGAAGACCTGAAAGTTTAGCTACAAATTGTCAGAATGTCCATCTGAGATGCAAGCCTAGATTTGATTTGTTTTGGAGAAAGAATATCCTTCTCTGTTCTACTCCACTATGACCCTCGACCACAAACTACCACAAAAGACTGCAAGCTGTCACTGATGTTAAAGGGGGCAACACGGTATTAAGAACTGGGGTCATTTGGGTAGTTTCTGTTGTCATTATGATTTAAAAAGCGTAAACACAGTTGTTTGCCAATAAATGGCTTCATCCAACCACTAACCATGAGTGAAAAAAAGTTTTTGTATAGTCATTCATATTATGTGAAAAATGGCCAAAAAATGTAATATTCTGCCAGGGTATGTAAACGTTTGATCCCAACTGTAACTGATAATATATATAAGATAAAAATATCATTCACAACCCCAAAGTTTCATGAGAACAAATCCTCCCCAACGGATAAATTATCCAGGAAAAAACATACATACAAGAATGATAAACAACTCATATATTATGAGTCAGAGAAAACAGATCTCTTTCATCTGGATTTTAAAAGACGCAACAGAAGCCACCAAGACGCCCATAGTGTCTCGGTGGCTTGCCTCGCTCGGCTCTTTCTTAGGTAGTCACTGAGTTTTTGATAATTGCCTACTCCAGACAGCTTTATGCAGTGTCATACTGTCTGTATTTTGTAATGTGAATAATGTAAATTGAGTCCAAGACACATTCAGTAATTTGTAAATGTTTATGTATTCATACCCTGACTTGAAAACTGGTTGCAAAAGTAATGATTTGTATTAAAAAATAATCCTTGTATTTAGTCTAATGACCTATAGGCTGTGAAAATGGCATATATGCCAAAGCACAGCAAATAGAACAGGTAGCTCAGTGGGATAAGGAATTGGACTACCAACATGTAGACATGGATTTGATTCCCAATCACCCTACCTGTATCTGTCCTTGGACAGAATTCTTCAGGTTACGTCATAGGTTGCTTCCTTGGCTGGGGAAGTAACCTGGGATGGACTAGAGGTGTCTTGTCAATATAGATGCTCATCCACTTCACTCGACAGAATCCAGGGATAAGCACCAGTGGGCCTCAGGGCCTATTGGACTTACGTCTGAAAATGTAGGTACAAGGTGAACTCCTGAATGGTTAATGTGATATTATTGTAAAACTTGTTGAATTAATGCTAATAATCTACACTACATGCACTCCTTGACTGTTTAATTTCAACACATTTGTGTTTGTATACAGAGGTGAAATTTTAAAAAAATGATGTCACTGATGAAATTCTGGGCAGCACGGTGGACTAGTGCATTAGTGTCCAAAGTATTCCAGAAAGGACCAAGAGGGTGCAGGTTTTCTTTGCAGCCACTGACTCCAGCAGGTGATTTCACTGATGAACATCACTTTGAGCAGGTGGGAAGAGTTCATCAGTAAAATCACCTGCTGGAGTTAGTGGCTGCAAAGAAAACCTGCACGCTGTTAACCCCAAAACAGGAATCAGCAGCAAATCCTGAATTATCCGCAAACCATTACTTGCAAAATGTGAATACTGAAAAAATATCTCCCAAAATGCAGGTCTCGCAAAACGTGAATATCATTCATGATATATATATATATATATATTTATATAACAGCTGAGTGGATTCTTGTCATTTGATTGGTGCTTTGTATGTCACATGACATGGATTAATTAATCCGATTTGTGTTGCATTGCATTCAGAGTGCGGCTCAGTTCCATTTAGAGTGCAAATTTGATTCCATACGTTTGGTACCATTGCACTCTCGCGTGCACGCGCGCATGCAAGCATGCGCGTCCTTGTGCACGCGCGCACATGTGATCACACATGCACATGTGTGCACGTCCCAGTGCACGCACACGTCCCCGTGCATGCGCACGTGCATACTCATGCACACGCACGTCGCGCACGCACACACAAAACCAATCCATTGTGCTGCCTGGAGACTGTTAGCAGGAAGAAAGAAAGGCTGGACTCATTTTTTTTTACTGCACTGGGGACGTATACAGTCTTATTTTTATTGTTCACGCACACACAAGCGCTGACCAGGTTGCGTGTGTGTGTACGCACGCGCGGGGGACATGACTCTCCTGAGACATAATTTGAGCTAACTGACACTGCTAATTCTTGTAAGACACACACACACACACACACACACAAAACAAATCCGCTGTGCTGTCTGTTAGCAGGAAGAGAAAGAAAACCTGGACTCATTTCTGATGTGACTTTTTTTTCGCTGCACTGAGGAGGTACACAGCTGGACCGAGCCGGTTGCGTGCGTGAGCGCGCACAGGACAGCGACATGATGATTTGATTGAGTTAACTGACACTGCTACACACACACACACACAAAATCCACTCCACTATAAGCCGTCTGGATGCATGAAAAGCTGTTTACATGAAACGCTGATGTGATTTTTGGCTGGACTGAGGAACTACACAAAGTCTTTTTTTTTTTTTTTTAATGGAAGTCCGAAGGCAGTGCACAGCATCACTGGACTACAAATCACAGTGGAACACCAAAATGTAAGTCCCTTTTCTGTTGTTTATAAATTAATAAAATATCAAATGACTATGATCTATTTTAGCTGTTATATAAAACAAATAATGAATGTTTTTACAGTCTTTCAATGGTACAAATATTTAATTCGGTGAAAGCTGGAACATACCATTCAACTCAGCTTCGCCTCGTTGAATGGTATGTTCCAGCTTTCACCTCATGAAATATTCGTACCATTTAACTCATAAACATTCATTATTTGTATATATATATATATATATATATATATATATATATATATATATTTTTTCATTTTAAGTAGTTTATGGATTTCAGTTTACGGATCAATTACTGCAGGAAGTCTTGATCACAAACCCTATCACCGCAAAAACGATATTTTTTTTATCGCTTTATTTTTGGCGGTGGGGGGGTTGCTGCAGCCAGCCCCAGCCTGACACTGTCCCGCTCCAGGGACAGTGTCAGGTGTGGAGTTTGACTGGGACGGTCCACCTGTCAAACGGGAACGAAGGCGTCAAACTCACAGAGGACAGAAACCTCCCCCTCCGGTAAACAGCTCAATAATCTTAAGAGAAACTTTGAAGAAAAACATTAATACATTTAGACAGATATTCAAAATGACAGATATAATGATAGATATTCACCCTCGTCTAACTCAGGCGATTAGCTGTCATTTTGGGCGACTGGGCATGGACGTCGGACCTCTGAAAATGCATACCGCCCTCCAAAAGCATGTTATTGTATTAATAGTGTGGAGAAGATCAGTTCTGGACAAACAAAGACATAATTTCTCCAAAAACTCAAGAGGGATGCAAATTTAATCTAATCGCATTTGATGAAGAAACCCAAAAACCTGGTCTGAGTATCAACTGTTCTATGACTGAAATTGTGCATATTGGAGACAGCTCCACCCTCCTAGTTTGATAGCACCACTGTAAAGTTGTGTCTGCCTTCAAATACCTTGTCTCAAAACTAGGTATGGATCGGCAATGAGCATCAGCATTTACAATCACTGTGGAGACCCCTGAAGAGACATCGGCAGCTCTCCCAAAGAACAAAACATTGTATAAATGCCTCAGTGGTGTCAGTCTTACAATATGGATCTGAGACTTAGCTGCTAAACAGCACCTTTGGGGCCAGGATTACTGACTTTGACAGCAGAGCCCTCAGGAACATCGCAGGCGACCAATGGTTCCACTGCGCAACCGACGATGACCTCAGGGTATGGACCCAACTGCCACCCACCTCTCGCCTTGCAGCAATGCAAAGCATCTAGCTGTATGGCTACACAGTACACCTCCCTCCTGAACATCCAACCTGAGGCATTTTGGGCTTTGATCCCCAACGGGCCAACTGAAAACTGCCAAGAGATGCCCCTGCACCCGTTGCCTAGATATCATAGCCCAAAACCTTAGAACATGTAACATCATGCTTGACCAAACTCAAAAGCTGGTATAGAGGACAGACCAAAATGGAAGGTGCTGGAAAACCTGGTTAGCTCTATGTATCAATAATTCTTTCAGAAATGAATTCTTATACAGTCCCCAGTAGGAGGCCACACTGTTTATTGGCATTGCACAGACTCACAGTCAAAGCTTTGCCAAAACAAGCCTCCCTGCAACAGCTCTGTGCATTGAGGAAAACCCAAACCAGAAAAAACCCTCCAAAGCAGCATGTGGGTGGATTCACTTGAGTAAGATATGGCATGGTTTCCCTCGCTCAGTGGGCACTCATGCACAGATCTAATCAAACACACTGAGAGAGAGGGCACATTACAGCCTGCCTGCAGCAAGGAACGAATGTGCTCGGGTAAGACCAACTCCACAGCGGTGCAAGAATACTGAAGCGCAGGAAATTCCTAAACATCTAACAGAAACCTGGAAATAGGACCATTTTACAGAACAATCTGCAACTAAAAGCAGAGATTAAATCAGAAACCCCCAGTAACACTCAGACAAGTGACACACATATGATTGCTGAATATTTTAATCTCTCAGCTGTTTTAGTTTCAGAGTCTTACTCATGACATTTCCTTGTTTTCTTTATTATATCATTTTGGATTCAGTATTTCCCTTGTGCTGTTTGTGCTGAAATGTTTCCATTTTAACAACCCTAAAACTAGCCAACAGATTAACTGCTAAAGAAATATTAATGGCAAACTTGCAAGTGTGGTCACCTTATGTAGAAGAAGATAATTACTAGAAAAAGTTCAGAGGCATGTATCTAAATTAGTAACGGAATTACAGCATATGTCATATGAGGACAGGATCAAGAATTTAGGGTTACCAACTTTGGAAAGTAGAAGAGCTGGGGGACTTAATGGAATTGTACAAATTAATGTAGTAATTATAACTTTTTCTTTCAAAAAAATAAAAAAAGGTACAGAGGACTCAGAGGCCATAATCTGTTGAGGTAAACAGATCCAGACTAAATGTTACAAAATTTTGGTTCAGCAACAGAGTTGTTTGCATATGGAATAACCTTCCTGATCATATGATCCTCTCACCACATGTCAATACTTTCAGAAAATATTAATGATGCTTATTACAACACCACCAGTTTACTCAATTTTTGATTTTTATTGTTTTATTTACATGATACGTGTTTATAAACTCTGGATTTTTTAAATGATAATAAATGAATTTTGAATTATTTGGTGCTGTATTAATCTATTCAACAAGGAAATAATGAGCTAAATGTATTAATGTGTCTTATTGTATGTTTGTTTGCATGATTCAAACAGACAAATATAAGGGCCCCTTCACGCATAACATGAAAGACGCAGAAACCGGAAGAAAATCCGTGAACCAAACACGAAATGGGGAACCACAAAACATTCCACCTGCAGTTTGAGCTAAGCATGGTTGCACAGGCATGCACTGCACACTGACGAGCGTGCACGAACACAGTGCGAGCAGCTGGAACATGTTGCAGCACATCGTGCCTCTGCTGTGGAGAACAACAACTAAACCACACACCATAAAAAACAATGCATTTTATTGAGTCCCTCTTATTTAGTAGACAATACAAGTATGAACCGTCTGTTCCTCTGTAGATGACCCATGGTCATAGACGTACAGTCATGACAGGATATGAATGAAGCAGTGCGCTTTGATCATGTCCACATCTACTAGCCCGGCATGTCCAGCCGTCATTTGCAGCTGTCAGTGAGTCTCTGGTCAGTGATCACTGGGAGGAGGCTCACTGTGCTGTGTGCGCTTAGACGTGGCTGGCCGCTCCCCATCTGTACATCCAAATCAGCAGTTCATGCAAGTGCACTCTGCACGGCACGTGTTGATGGGGTAGCCGACACTCTGGCACGCCACATGTGTGTTGCTTGGCAACTCCACAGCCGTGGGGGCACTTAGACAAGTTTCACATCCAGCTCAAAAGTGGTTGTCTGCTCACTATTTTCGTGCTGACAGTGCGAATGGCCACACATTTTCTAAGTGTCCAGCAAGCTGTGTTGGATGTTCATGTGTGTCACCTGGAATTTGGCCAACACCTGTTGCAAGAGGGATCGAATGGGCTCTCACAGGGCACGCTCTGTCTTTCAGCCGCTAGTGTGCACAAATAGTTGTAGCGACAGCTGTACGAGGCAGCTCCGATTTTTCACGAATGGCATGCAATTCCTCCTTAGTGCGCTAGTCGGCTTCAATCGTGTTATGTGTGAAGGGGCCCTTAAGTATATCTTCTGAATCATCACAGTTAAGCTGGCATGCTGTTTATGTTCTGAATATGGCATGTATGTCAGTAAATAAAACTCATTGTACAGTATGTACACCTGCATCCAGCAGTAGTGTGTTTGAACAAAATACCTTGAAGATCCAATGCAGACCAAACTTGGTGGAATGACTGAGGCAGGGGCACCGCCAGGGAAAAGGTGTGCCTTAGACTGCCCACAATAAAAGGCCACTCTGAAAGGTGCAGTTTTATCACACAGCACAATGCCACAGATGTCGCAAGATTTGAGGGAGCGTGCAATTGGCATGCTGACAGCAGGAATGTCAACCAGAGCTGTTGCTCGTGTATTGAATGTTCATTTCTCTACCATAAGCCATCTCCAAAGGCGTTTCAGAGAATTTGGCAGTACATCCAACCAGCCTCACAACCGCAGACCAAGTGTAACCACACCAGCCCAGGACCTCCACATCCAGCATGTTCACCTCCAAGATCGTCTGAGACCAGCCACTCGGACAGCTACTGAAACAATCGGTTTGCATAACCAAAGAATTTCTGCACAAACTGTCAGAAACCGTCTCAGGGAAGCTCATCTGCATGCTCGTCATCCTTATCGGGGTCTCGACCTGACTCCAGTTTGTCGTCGTAACCGACTTGAGTGGGCAAATGCTCACATTCGCTGGCGTTTGGCACGTTGGAGAGGTGTTCTCTTCACGGATTAATCCTGGTTCACACTGTCCAGGGCAGATGGCAGACAGCGTGTGTGGCGTCGTGTGGGTGAGCGGTTTTCTGATGTCAATGTTGCGGATCGAGTGGCCCATGGTGGCGGTGGGGTTATGGTATGGGCAGGCGTCTGTTATGGACGAAGAACACAGGTGCATTTTATTGATGGCATTTTGAATGCACAGAGATACCATGATGAGATCCTGAGGCCCATTGTTGTTGCATACATCCAAGAACATCACCTCATGTTGCAGCAGGATAATGCACGGCCCCATGTTGCAAGGATCTGTACACAATTCTTGGAAGCTAAAAATGTCCCAGTTCTTGCATGGCCGGCATACTCACCGGACATGTCACCCATTGAGCATGTTTGGGATGCTCTGGACCGGCGTATACGACAGCGTGTACCAGTTCCTGCCAATATCCAGCAACTTTGCACAGCCATTGAAGAGGAGTGGACCAACATTCCACAGGCCACAATTGACAACCTGATCAACTCTATGCGAAGGAGATGTGTTGCACTGCATGAGGCAAATGGTGGTCACACCAGATCCCCCCAATAAAACAAAACTGCACCTTTCAGAGTGGCCTTTTATTGTGGACAGTCTAAGGCACACCTGTGCATTAATCATGGTGTCTAATCAGCATCTTGGTATGGCACACCTGTGAGGTGGGATGGATTATCTCAGCAAAGGAGAAGTGCTCACTATCACAGATTTAGACTGGTTTGTGAACAATATTTGAGGGAAATGGTGATATTGTGTATGTGGAAAAAGTTTTAGAACTTTGAGTTCATCTCATACAAAATGGGAGCAAAACCAAAAGTGTTGCGTTTATATTTTTGTGGAGTGTATATCTATCTATCTATATACATATATAGATATAGATATATATAGATATATAGATAGATAGATAGATATACATATGTGTGTGTGTGTGTGTGTGTGTGTGTGTGTGTGTGTGTGTGTGTGTGTGTGTGTGTGTGTGTGTGTGTGTGTGTGTGTGTGTGTGTGTGCAATGCATTAAAGTTCTATTTGAATATCGTTGCAGCCCACTCACAGCAGTTTGTGATGGCATCACGAAAAGCCAAATAATCTATGGGGGTGTGATATTGTCATGAAAATGGGACACTTTTCGTGATGGGGCATGGATTCATTTCATGATGGGGGCACGGAGGGTGACGGGGTTCTGGAGGGCTATGGTCAGGGAAAGGGAGACACTTACATTATGGTGATGGTTAAGAGAAGAGGGAGGATTATATATAGTAAAAAAAAACATGTCACGAAAAGCACCCAGTTTTCATGACAGGGGCACGGAAAAAGCGTGCAGTGCTCCAAATACTAACTTTTGGAAGAAGCACTTTTTTTTTAGCATTTTCACAGCAGCACAGAGGTTCAAATGCACCATAGAACCACAAACTGGCTGAATCTGTTTCCACACTGCATAACATTGCACACATTGCACTAACTCAAGTCCAAAGCCCAGGTTACACATAGACGGTTTTGTCGGCGGGTAGTACGTAGACCGAAGTTTGTGGTAGTTCCGGCTGTTTTCGCGGTGGAAAGGGACGGAGAATTTCGCTGGCGTTTTGAGTGCCGTACTAACCGCAAATACGCGAATAAAACGCCGCTAAATCCGCCGAATAAAGCGGAGTTTTGACGCAGTAGCATCTGGCACATGTCAGGCAACAGGGGTTAATACTCAGTTCTATCCTTTACAATCGCAGGTTAACATGCGCGTGACAATGGCAGTGTTCTGCTGCTGCCGATAATGCCCTGTGTACCGCTGGATTTATCCAGGCAAATCCTGCGTTACTCCAGGAACTTTTGCTTATAGGCACCGCCCCCAGAGTATAATAGGCTGAAGCAGCTGTCAGTGCAGGGGGAGGGAGTGACAGGGAGCTCATCTCTCAGCCTTTTCTTTTTTCTTTTTTTCTCTCCTCAACGTGTTGCTCATCTCCACCACAGGGCTACCCTATGCTTCGGAACCAGACCTCTTGGTAAGTCCTTGCCGCTGCCAATTATACTGGAGCTTCTCTGCAAAAATATCTGGAGCTGGCCGCGCGTGAGAGACCTGCATGCAGCGCGCTAGTGTTTTTATACTGACCGCCGCCTATCGGCCGTTTGGAACGCCGTTAACCGGGAGGTGGCGTTTAGAACAGCGTACTGTCCGCTAGCGCTGCCGTTTTGTCTGCCTCTGTCGCCGGTTTAAACACCTTTTAGGACGCCGATGTGGGCTCTATCGTCGTTTTACACACCGTTGGTTAGGGATACAACGCTGGCCGCCAATTACGGCGGTGTAAACTGCGGGACTACAGGAAGGGGCGGGATGACACGGCGATTAAAAAGTATCAAACGCCGTTGTTTGCGTTGTCTCCGTCGTCAGGCCACTTCTCCGGGAGCGCTCCCGGAATTATTCGACATGTTGAATAATTTTTTCGACGATTCCCCGGTGAAGCTGGAACCAAACCACACCAAGTGCGCCGGCGTTAACTACGGCGTGTGATCTCTAAAACGCCCAGAGGGGGCAAAATCTCTGCCGGGACACTTCCGGGAGAGTTTACCGTCTATGTGTAAACGGGGCTCAAGTTTACCCATTTGGTGATGCGTAATATACACAACATAATATACACTTAATTGCAACAATTTGTTCTAATTTGCTTTTCCCATGTAAGCAAACAGGTTTTGTGGGACCAGCTGACATAACTAGGGGAAATAAATAGAACATTTTGCTTTTTAGAGTGCATTGGAGAGTATTTTGAAAGGCCATATCAACTGAAGTTATTATTATTACATTAAATTTATACAGATAATTTAAGAAATCTAAAATTATGCTCAAAATATACAGTTAGGTACATAAGTATTTGGACAGTGACATATTTATTGATTGATTTTACATTTTTCCTCTGTAATGAAGATGTTTTTCTTGTATGTAATTTCAGCTTTATTTCAAGGGGCTTAACAAAAACACCACATTAATCACTTAGGCCGTTTCGATATATTTTCATAGCCAATAAATAACTGGACAAGCATGATGTTAGCAGTTGTGTTTGGGTGACGCCTTCTGGTTTGTCCTCTGACATAATAACCGCTCACTTTGACGCACAGACTCTCACGGCCATTCATCCATTTCCTCTCGCGCTTTGAGAGGAAAACAGCGCCTTCTGGATTCGAGCGCACGACCTGTGTGCTCGAATTAATGTGCAAACGCACATTAACCACTGCAGCAGGAGCACCAGGAGCAGAAGGAGGAGCAGCACCGGGAGCAGGAGGAGGAGGAGCAGCAGCAGGAGCGCCGCATGGAGACAGCAGCAGGCCTGGGAGCAGCCGCAGTCTGTCACAGCTGATCGGTGATTGTGAGGCGCTTTTTCAGGACGTGCTCTCTCTTTCCTGCGTGTGAGTGAGTGTTTTTGTTTTTTTTTTCCCCTCCTTCACCGTCCGGTGTACAGAGTATCGCACGGCGCGCGGCGTGGATGATTTGAGGAGCTCTCTCTCTCTCTCTCTCTCTCTCTCTCTCTCTCTCTCTGTTGTTTTTGACGTTGACAGCCCGCCTGCATGTAGGAAAACTCTGAGCAGACACGGAGCTATTTCAGCGCAAATGTGACGTTTTCTGTCCCCCGTGTTGAAGGTAAGGTGTCTGTCTCCATCCGATCGCCTTTACGCGTTGACATCGTTTTGGTTTGGCGCAATGCACGAGCGCACGGCTCTTCCAGAAAAGCGCGGGGAGATTTTCTCAACATGGCAGAGACTAGATTTGAATTAACTTCATGTGGCAAGGTGTGTTTGATCAGAACGCACGGATCGAGACAGAAAACCAGAGCTTCTGAAACTGTGTGGATGCGCACGCGGGTTCGCGTCAGTTCGCCTGAACAGTATGCATCATGCACAACAAGGGGGAGTTGGCTCTAAGGTCCAGAAATATTTGGACACATCATTTCAGCTCTCCTGTGCTGTGGGAATAAAACTTTTCAACATCCAAGTGTGTACTGGTGAAGGTTTGAGCGGATACACACACCAAGTTATTACATCAGAGATTAGTTACTGCTCGTAATGTTTACTGGCAAATTTACTGTGAACTAAATGGTGCCATTCTTGCAGACTTTATAAGAATTTTTGGAGAGAAAAAATATGCATGACAGGTACACGCGTCGAACCTTAGTAATATAAAATACTACTACATCTGTGACAAGCTTTAAAAATTATGAATAAATATGATCCTTGTGCCACCAAATAACCTCAGGTTTAATTCCTAATAATAATATTAATAATAACAACAATAACAATAATTATCCATCCAGTTTCTATACTACAATTAAGGGTCACGATGTTATTTATATTATTATTATTATTAATTGTTGTTATGGATCCTTTAAAAAATTTTTATTTCACCTTTATTTAAACTGATTAGTCCCATTGAGATTAAAATCTGTTTTTCCAAGAGAAACCTGGCCAAGAGCAGCATAAATAAATAAATGTAATTAATTAATTATAATAAGAAGAAAAAGATAAAGAAGAAGAATTGTAGTCAGATCCATGTATCAACATAGATCTTTGTGTTATTGAATAAACTGTAAGCGCACAACATTTTTAAAACACCAATAATGAAGCAAAAATAATCAGTACTGCTTAATGGCCTTTTTATTTTTAAAAGATAAGTTATCTTTGTATCACCTTAGTCATATTAAAACAACAGCAGCAACCAAGCCTCTGATTGCTCTTTGGTAACTGCATCAAATGAGAGAAATGTTTCCATAATTTGCTGAGAAAGACATACAGTGCACCCGGAAAGTATTCAGTGCTTAATGTTTTCCACATTTTATGTTACAGCCTTCTTCCAAAATGGATACAATTCTTTTTTTTTCCTCAAAATTCTGAAAAAGGTTTTTTGGTTGGTTTTTTTTTCAAATTTATTCTAAATAAAAACACTACGAAATAACGTGTATATAACTTTTCACAGCCTTTGCCATGATGCTCAAAACTGAGCTCAGGTGCCTCCTGTTTCCACTGATCATCTTTGAGATGTTTCTACAGCTTAATTGGAGTCCACCTGGGGTAAATTCAGTTGATTGGACATGATTTGGAAAAAACACACACCTGTCTACATATAAGGTCCCAGTTGACAGTGCATATTAGAGCACAAACTAAGCATGAAATCAAAGGAATTGTCTGTAGACTTCTGAGACAGGATTGTCTTGAGGCACAAATCTGGGGAAGGGTACAGAAACATTCCTGCTGTTTTGAAGGTCCCAGTGAGCACAGTGCCTCCATCACCTGTAAATGGAAGAAGTTCAGATCCACCATGACTCTTCCTAGAGCTGGCCGCCCTGATCCACCAATCAGGCCTGTGTGGTAGAGTGGCCAGGCAGAAGCCACTCCTTAGTTAAAGGCACATGGCAGCCCACCTGGAGTTTGCCAAAAGGCACCTGAAGGACTCGCAGACCATGAGAAACAAAATTCTCTGGTCTGATGAGGCAAAGATTGAACACTTTGGTGTGAATCCCAGGCGTCACGTTTGGAGGAAACCAGGCACCATCCCTACAGTGAAGCATGGTGGTGGCAGCATCTTGCTGTGTGGATGTTTTTCAGCAGCAGGAACTGGGAGACTAGTCAGGATTGAAGGAAAGATGAATGCAGCAATGTACAGAGACCTGTACATTGCTGCAGAGCGCTCTTGACCTCAGACTGGGGCGACAGTTCATCTTTCAGCAGGACAATGACCCTAAACACACAGCAAAGATATGAAAGGAGTGGCTTCAGGACAACTCTGTGAATGTCCTTGAGTGGCCCAGCCAGAGCCCAGACCTGAATCTGATTGAACATCTCTGGAGAGATCTGAAAATGGCTGTGCACCAACACTCCCAATTCAACCTGATGGACCTTGAGAGGTGCTGCAAAGAGGAATGGGTAAAACTGCCCAAAGGTGCACCAAGCTTGTGGCATAATATCAAGAAGACTTGAGGCTGTAATTGCTGCCAAAGGTGCATCAACAAAGTATTGAGCAAAGTCCATTTACCACATAAGGATGATGTCAAAACTACTTTACAGATTCTCACCAAATTTGCACCACAGATATATGTTAGGGCATGGAAGACTCCATTAACTTTTGGAGGTGACCAGATCCGAATCCAGATTCTGGATCAAGATTTGCCTTTATATAGGCTTTGAAGGATTTCTTCAAAACTACTTCATGGATTCTCACCAAATTTACACCACAGATAGATATTAGGACATAGAAGACTCCACTGAATATTGGAGGTGATTGGGATCCAGATTGGCGGACCTCAGAAATCTCTGATTGCTCTTGTTTGATTGTGCATCCAACCACACAACACAATGTTTGATGTATTTGGTTGCAAAAGGTTTTCCTAACAAAGTAAAAAGAAGTGAAATTACTCTCAAACTACAATCATGTAGCAACAACAGCTGTGAAGTGGATGTCAGTAATACATTGCTTCTTTAAGTAAATAAATAACTGTTTAAACATAATGTAAAAAAGCATCCTTGCTTGTAGTTGTCTCGTGTTTTAACTTGTAATAAAAAATACTTTAACTGAAGGTACGTTCATGATGTAGCTAGGTAGCTAATGAGCTTGTATGCTAGCTATTAATTCATTATTTTTCTGCTTTTTTCAGGCTTCAGTCACAATGTATCTGAATCCTCCAGTTGCTCTTCAGTCGTTTTCTGAGAATGGGATCATAGTAAGCGTCTCTGAGAATTAGATCAACGGCCAGTATGTTGCAGCAGCTTTTCAGCACAACAGGTGACAGCCTGTTAGGAAATGTACTTCTTGGCCAAAAATATCCAACAAGGGTGTTGTTCCTCGTCCTTTGCATGGGTTCCTTCTGGCTTCCAGGAGCAGCAGGAACCACCCTAAACTGTCATAAGACTTGCATTTGTGCTTCAAATATAGTTAGCTGCTCCAAGATGAATCTGAGCACCGTTCCTACAAGCCTACCGCTCTACACCTCCGTGCTGGATCTGAGCTATAATGAAATTACAAAGTTACGGTCAGATTGGACCATACAAAGTCTCCCGAATTTACACAACCTTCTGCTCAGTCACAACGGACTTCATTTCCTGTCTTCAGAGGCTTTTGTAAATGTAAAGAACCTGCACTACTTAGACTTGTCCTCCAACAGCTTGCAGCAGGTGGATGAGTTCGTTTTTGAGCCTTTGGTCAAATTGGAGGTCCTCCTGCTGTACAATAACCTAATAACCACAATCGACCGCTCAGCCTTTATTACCATGATCAACCTTCAGAAGCTCTATCTTAGCCAGAACAAAATGTCCCGCTTCCCCCTGGAACTGCTCAAGGAAAAGTCTCGTCTAGAGAAGCTTAACCTCCTGGATGTGTCTTCAAACAAGATAAAGATGGTGCCCATACATGAGCTCCAGGCACTGCCCGCTTGGATTAAAAATGGTCTCTACTTCCACAACAACCCTCTCCCGTGTCACTGTGATCTCTACACACTCCTTGCCCACTGGTACATTAGAAAGCTCAATTCTGCTGTGGACTTTAGAGACGACTACACGTGTGTTCTGCCTGCCCCGCAAAAAACTCAAGTCGGTGTTTTTGAGCTCAGTGGTGACTACATGAACTGCAGCACCTTCAAGGAGGCAGATGAAGAGGCCTTTCTGGAACAAACACTGACCATTGGCTGTGATACTAAACATAGAAACATGAAAAAGACCTGGCTGATGCCTGGTAATGTGGTGGTGATGCAGGGAAACAATCAGTCAGCAAAGGTTTTACCAGATGGAAGTCTCCAGATTAGCCCAGTGAGGGTTGAAGACTCTGGGACCTACACCTGTGTTGCAATGAGCGAGGCCTTCAATGAGACAATCTATGTGGTGCTGAAGGTTCACAATTTCACCATGCACGGAGTTGGTGAGACCCTCAACACAGCCTACACCACATTGGTAGGGTGCCTAGCCAGCGTGGTGCTGGTGCTAATGTACCTATACCTGACACCGTGTCGCTGTTTCTGCTGCCCCAACAAGGGCAAAGCGCGAGGAGAGGACAGTATCCACTCCTCCATGCTTAGCGTGACACCGACCCATGAGGATCCAGTGCTCAAGGCCGTGCTGAACAGGCACGTGGCATTTATAGACTCCAAGGACTTGCAAGGCCAGAATGGCAAGCTGAACCCTAATGGGGAGGAAGAAGATGATGATGATCTGGACGCAGAGGCTGGCTCGGTACAGAATGGGAGGAGGAAGAAATCTGTAGCCGAGTCCATTAGCTCTGTATTCTCAGACACTCCAATGGTTGTCTGAGGTGGAACAGAAAATGGATCCCTCCTGATGATGTAAATGTATGAGCCATAGACTCGCTGAGACCAAGAGAACAGTGAAAATGAAATGTTCAACTGTAGCTGCTGGCAGAATATGTAAACTGTTATTGACAAGGACAAAGAGCAGGATTTTTCCAGCGTTTTAATCTGTAGCACTTATTATTCATACTGTGAAGGAGCAGCACTGTATGCTTAAAGTGGAAACTACTGCAGTCTTACAAAAGCAAACGGTAGATGACCTGTCGTTTATCAGCACTCAGGAAATAAATTAAATGGCTAAAGTGGGGGAAATATCACAATGCAGGGATGATAATTCAATTTGACAAAGTATTTGAACTATAATATATAAAAAACATAACTGGCTTATAAAATAGATTTTAACTGATTTGTAAACAAGCACATAGACAAATACATATATATCTGTCACTGATTTTGATTTTCATTTGTAGAGAAGCAGCATGCCATTAACTTACATATGTATGAGTGAGATAAAGAAAAGACTGATATGAGCGTATTAGTAGATATATTAAGAAATATACTAGCACATTCTGCTTCATAGCTGCTGCCTAGTTGCACTTGGATATCGCTCATCCCATAAACCTGTATCATGACAGCAGGCTTTTTTTGCTTTGCCTTGGCAAGTTGTAACATTACATAGATATATGTTACAAATAAGTTACTCAATTCAAGGCAGATTATCGTATATCAAAATTGTTGCCTGTTCGTTATTGCACATCTACATTGCAATCCATTTGAAGCCTTATTAAAAAAAAAACAGAACCCCTTCAGAAGATGGACAGTAAATGCAAGGAAGTATTTTGACTGATTATCAGCATATTGTCTGTCCTGTAAATGGAAAGTTGTCAAAGCCCATACAAGGACAGTTTTATGTGTCCTCCAAGTGTACTGAGGTGCCACTTAAAGGAGCCATTCTGTGTAAACTGCGTTTTTGTCTGTTAAATTTTGTTAAGGTTTCTTCCTCAGCATCATGAATTCTCAGAGTTCAATGTCTACACATGTAGAAAGTACAAGGGTACGGTCTCACCTCACCAACCATGCATTCATCAACATTTAGGTACTTCCATGGCATGTGTCAAGGAAGTTCATATCTGGATTCCTGCTTGCACTGTGAGACCCACACAGCCTGAGGGAGAAAAATGGAGACATTCCCCCTCCCTCCTCTCTCCACCCTCTGCCTTCTCAATCAATGGGAAAGCGGGTGTGGCGAGCACTAGCTCCTTTTCATTTTAAGAAACAGGCCCAGAAACAGGTTGTGACTAAAGCCCTGTGACTAAATCCCACCGAATAATGAACGATGAATAATGAGCCACATAGCATGTTTTTTTGTTTGTTTGTTTGTTTTTTTGGTATGAGTCCAGTTATTCAACAAACATGGGAGAATTAGTGCAGCAGATAACAGAATATTTGCAGAGGAATTCTTCAGATCCCGTTACAAGCACCAAAGTTTGACTGTGTATACCTTTTGGTACATATTTTAGAAAAATAATGTTAGCCATTTGAATTTTCAATAGGGGGCCAAGTAGGGGTCAATTGAAGAACTGCATAGGGGTCAAAAAATGTTCCAATCATATTGAAAGCTATACCACATTATGTGTCTGATCACAAAGATTCCAAAAAGGTATGGTTTGGACTATCTGTGACTGAATGTTCTGGAGTTATGGGGTAAAAACAGCAAGAATGGTGACAAAGGTCACTTTCAGTTTGTACAGGGGTCAAAAGTTAAAGTTGCTCCAATGATGGTAAAACATGATGCAAATGATTGGTTGAGTTAGTAGGGTTTTAAAAAGGAATAGTTTGTAACATGTCATGCTTAGTTATCATGTTACGGGGTAACATATGTCACATGTCATAGAATCCAATGGACGTCTGCATTGTTTGACCTTTACTTTGGAGGCCAAACATTCAACACAGAACTATTCCATTTGTTAATCCTATTAGTTCAACCAATAATTTGCACCACGTTTTACCAAAACTGGAGCAACTTTAACTTTTGACCCCTGTACAAACTGAAACTGACCTTTGTCACCATTCTTGCTGTTTTTACCCCATAACTCTTGTTTTTACCCCATAACTCTGTTGTGATTTGGCGCTATATAAAAAAAACTGATTGATTGATTGATAACTCCAGAACATTCAGTTATAGATAGTCCAAACTATACCTTTATAGAATCATTGTCATCAGATACATAATGTGGTTTCAATTGGAACATTTTTTAATTTTGACCCTGTGCAATTCTTCAATTAACCCCTACGTGGCCCCTATTGAAAATTCAAATGGCTAAAGTTATTTTTCTACAATATATACCAAAAGGTATTACACAGTCAAATTATGGTGCTTGTAACCGGATTTGAATGATTCTTAGTTATCTGCTGTACTAAATAATGGCTCTTAGAGGCAGAATATTCAGCTGACGAGGCTCATCTCTGAGCATGGCGCTAATTTCGAGAAGTTCAAAAGCGTGGGGCAGTTTGTGTATGGGGTACTGCGAGGATGTTAGAGGCATGTTTGTGGTGAGGATGAGGCTGTTAGAAGCCCATTATCCGAGCACCTGGTGGCTCTGAGGACAGGACAGGCTATTTTGGCTCCGCAATCTTGTGCACCTCATCGTGACAATCCCACCTGCTTTGTGCGCTGGCCACTGTGTAGGATATATAAAATAATTATTTCGTAGTGGATTCATCATTTTCTGTCAGAGTTTGAATGTTGAAAACACCTCTAATCTCTTCTGGAATCACAGATCCAGAATCTCTTCTGGAATTCATCTCTCTCTGTCTCTCTCACACACATGCACTTTATGAGGTGGAGAACATATTTGGTAATTAAAAAGGTAATTAAAAGGTAATTATTTGTAATGTTTATATTATAATGCCTTGGTAAAACAGTTGCATGTTCATTCCTTCTTATAAGCAGCTTTAAAAGTATATTTATGATAGATTTAACATCTCATTATAATTGATCAGATGAGCTGCGCTGTGATACGGCGTGCTGACGCATTGATTCGCATGCAGTGTTTTTAATTGTTTGTGCAATGTTCATATAGGTGGCTCATTATTTGAATAATCACTGAAATTTCTGACAATTCCATGCATAGCTCATTATTCATGGTTTTATTATTCGGTGGGACCAGGATTTTAGAGACTTCCGAATATTCCAAATTTAAGCTGCAACATTACTTTAATTTTAAGATTTCTTTGTGGTATTTTTGGCCACAAATATAAATATCTTTTTAAGACACCTGGTGAACTCTGTTAGCTTACTGAAAAGGTGTAGAATGTGACCTCTTGAATGCAAAGTTTAACACCACATCCTCATTTAAACAGCAAGCCATACTAAAAACTGCCACCATATGTTCTTTTTTCTATGTAAAATGTGCATTCCTACGTATTTAATATGTATTGTTAAAGAAGCATAAATTGTAGTGTATTCTTAAACATAATGTCATGTGACCTTTGCATTTTACACAGTAAAACCTGCTAACTTAGTTCAACGAAAATGATTTGAGGAAGGTGTTTTGCTAGACCATTTATGTTCAGTTAACTCAAATAATTCAAGCATTAAAGGACATGTCGCATGTTATTCTATTGTGCTGTTTGACAGCACAAAAGCAAAGTATTCGTGATTGCAAGTCTATCCGTGCACATGTGGTCATGATTAGTGGTCGCTCATGTGCTTTATTGCTAATTAAACCTCTCCCTCAAGGAGTAAGGAGGTACATTTCCGGAAAACGGTTTATTCTGCATTTCTCGGCAGGTGATGTCACGCCAAGCAAAAGTAGAAACAGCGCAGTAGCGAACAGAGTGAAATGAACGTTGCAACATCAGATCATGAAACTACTATACGAAAGTGACGGCTCAGCAGTCAGTCAGATCAGTGGTCATGCTAAGCAGACACTTGGAAAAAGTTGGGAATATGTTATTTTCAGGAGATACGGTCCTTCCACAAACTTGCGGATGTGCACAAGCGTCATATGGAGAGGAGACAGACAATTTTTGACAGAGTCTGTTGGATTTAGGATCTAAATGTGTGTTGAGTCTGCTTCTCATACCGGAGCAGGACTCTGTTTTCATCCCGTTATAACTGCTGCAATGAATGTGAACATGAAACTGTCCATGATATGCTTTCAACCCAGCTGTTTGGACATGTAGCTGAAACTCCACCACAACGCTGTGTTTACAGGCTGCCTGAACATCCATGTATTTGTTACATTGAAAAAAGTCAAGAATATATTATTTTCAAGAGATATGGACTGTCTACCAGCTCACGGATGTGCACTAGCATCATGCACACCACCCAGTTCAGTGCTCTTTACAAAGGAGACGACACACTTCACCCCCAACTCTTTTCATTTTTTTTTACCGCGACTGCATCAGAATTAACACAGTTATCACATTAAAAATGAATCCTCATAACACGTATGTAAACTTTGCAATTAATCTGCGACTCTGTTGTAAACATTAGCAGCAGTTTGTCGACATTCTATTCAACAGTGCGGCATGACATTTGTGCAGAAACACTGAAAAATGAGTATGAAGGAGTGGCAGCCTCCTTAGCTGTTTGTCTTGATTGGCATCCAGTGCATCTGGAAAGTATTCATAGTGCTTCACTTTTTACACATTTTGTTATGTTATAGCCTTATTCAAAAATGGATGAAATTCATTTTTTCCCTCAAATTTCTACACACTACACCCCTTAATGACAATGTGAAAAATGCATCTTCGAGATTTTTGCAAATTTGTTAAAAATTAAAAAAAAAACTTAAGAAATCACATGTACATAAGTTTTCACAGCCCTTGCCTGTGGAGAGAGGAGAACCTTCCAGAAGGACAACCATCTCTGCAGCAATTCACCAATCAGGCCTGTATGGTACAGTGGTCAGATGAAAGCCACTCCTTGGTAAAAGGCACATGGCAGCCCACCTGGAGTTTGCCAAAAGGCACCTGAAGGACTCTCAGACCATGAGAAACAAAATTCTCTGGTCTGATGAGACAAAGACTGAACTCTTTGGTGTGAATGCCAGGTGTCATGTTTGGAGGAAAACAGACACCATCCCTACAGTGAAGCATGGTGGTGGCAGCATCATGCTGTGGGGATGTTTGTCAGCGACAGGAACTGGGAGACTAGTCAGGATTGAGGGATAGATGAATACAGCAATGTACAGAGACA
The DNA here is from genome assembly GCF_902500255.1 of Thalassophryne amazonica. Classification (NCBI taxonomy): domain Eukaryota; kingdom Metazoa; phylum Chordata; class Actinopteri; order Batrachoidiformes; family Batrachoididae; genus Thalassophryne; species Thalassophryne amazonica. The sequence goes on from NC_047108.1 coordinate 60,193,133, forward strand.
TCCTGGATGAAAACCTGCTCCAGAGCGCTTTTAACCTCAGACTGAGGTGACGGTTCATCTTTCAGCAGGGCAGTGACTCTAAACACACAGCCAAGATATCAAAGGAGTGACTTCAGGGCAACTCTGTGAATGTCCTGGAGTGGTCCAGCCAGAGCCCAGACCTGAATCTGATTCAACGTCTCTGGAGAGATCTGAAAATGGCTGTGCACCGACGCTCCCCATTCAACCTGATGGAGCTTCAGAGGTGCTGCAAAGAGGAATGAGCAAAACTGCCTAAAGATAGGTGCACCAAGCTTGTGGCATCATATTCAACAAGACTTGGGGCTGTAATTGCTGCCAAAAGTGCATCAACAAAGTAGAGAGTTGAGCAAAAGGCTGTAAATACTTTTTTACATGTGATTTCTTAGTTTATTATTTTTTATAATTTTGCAAAAAAAAAAAGTATTTTCATGTTGTCATTATGGGGTGTTGTGAGCAGAAGTGGAAAACTCCAGATTCAGAAAGTAAAAGCCCTACCATGTGTTGCTTCTAACTGTGCACCTAAAACAGGTGATCTCAAGAATGAGCTTATCCACGTGCCTGAAGAGTTTTACAATCAGCTGGTTTATTGGGAAGACGGAACAAATATATGGTTGGACTTTTACTTTCTAAAGCTGTAGTTTTCCACCTCTAGGTGTGAGAAGAATTTTGAGGGAAACAAAAGAAGAATTTGCTCCATTTTGGAATGAGGCTGCAACATAAAATGTGGAAAAAGTGAAGTGCAACACTTTCCGGATGCACTGTATGCTTACAGACTGTTCACAGAAGTGCAAAAATTAATGCCGGTATATCATCACATGACCTCTAACAGCGGAGATCTGTGTTGTTATGAATTCTGTGCAACATGCCCTTTAAAATTATTTGAGTATAGTAATATTAACTTGAACTATTTGAAGTATTTTGCATTTATTCACAGTATCCTGCAAATCATCTGAAGATGTAAACATTAGATTTACCTGAATTAAGTAACACTAACTTAATTAATTACATATTTTTCTGACCTCTGTTGGGTTTATGTGCATTTTCTGATATCAGAGTTGCAAGGTTTTATTTATTCATTTCATTTCCTGTTTCACCTCGAGAATCATCCTATCACTTTATGTACAACCTGTTCTACTATTTGAGCCACGGTTGTCAGATGTTACTACTTTGAGTTTTCTTCATTATTTCTATTTTATTTGGTAAAGGAAGGAATTATTTGTTTATTTGTTGAAGGTTTTTTTTTGTTTGTTTGTTTTTTTTTTGTTTGTTTTTTTGAGACCCCCTTTCTCATAACACTGCTCTTGTTTTGGAGAGTTTTTAAATGTTATTTACTTTTTTCTTCTTCTTCTTCTTCTTGCTTACTAAGGCAGAATCAGAGGGTATAATGTATCCTGGAAGTAAACAACAAAGAGAAAATGGCATCAATAAACATTTTTGTGTTGAAGTTGTCCTGTTTGGCAACTGTAGTTCAGGTGGTACAGCAGGTTGTTGTGTGTACTAAAAGGTCAGGGGGTCGATTCCTGCCTGCTGCATGTTACAGTGTCACTGAGCAAGAGATTGAACATAAGGTTTCTCCCATTCTTAAAAGAATGGAATTACTATGACAAAATATTTGGCTGTGAAGATGAACTGAATAAAAGTAGAAGTGCAATTTTTTATTATTATTCATGCATTTAACATTTCTAATCTGTTGCAGGAATGTTATGAGTGATTGCAAAGTACTTCAAACTAAGTTTGATACATCAAATGCAATAAGTTAATTCAGCAGAAAGTTTATTGTACTTCATTATGAATAACTTTTCATACTTGAATTATTTGAGTGATCTAAACATAAAGAATTTAATCAATTTCCTCAATTCATTTAAGTTGCACTAACTCAGGTTTTTCAGTGTGTCAGATTAAAAATTCTTGGTGTAAAACGGTTTCCAAATGTAGCCTTCTGCCATGTTGTAGGTAGACTGTGATGTATGTAAATATGTGAGTCTGACAAATAACAGAAGATGAAGCTGATGAATTACACAGTCGGGACTCTGTAATATCTGACAGGCGAGACTCTGCAGTCAGCAAACCTGTTGTACCACAGAAGCTCATCACTCTCTGGAGCTACTGTAAGTGGAATTTATAATAAAACTGGATGCAGACACCTCGTAAACTGCATAATTTCATTAAAGATGCTTAAAATGTCAGACTGTCTTGGTATAAACAAGAGTGAGTGATTTCAATAAGTGTATGGTGTGTTTGTGGCACAATGCATCGGGGCGAGCCCGGCTTCAGTGCTAATTCAACGTTTTGATGGGATGAAGCTTTGTTGTGTTGTCGACATCTTTGTGAGCAGCAGAGGATCGCCCGTTATCATGACTCACAAAGCCACAGCACAAAGCCGCTCGTACTGCTCCCTGTGTTACCCAAATGACTCCGTTCAGCCCAGATGTTTCTTTTGTGTGTGTGTATATCTCTGTCATTACAAGGCAAGTTCAAAAGCAGCCACCAAATGAGTGTCATGCCCTGTGAGCACGCACTAATTTCTTCATGAGGGAACCTGGTCAGAGACTAAAATGTAAGTATAGATGATACCATTGAACTTCTGCTGCGTTGCAGAGTGTATTTGACAGTTAGAGGTGAAAAAAAATCTCGACGCTGCTGGTGAACTGAATTTTTACACAAAAACTGGAATAATCAGAGTTACTGTGTGCACAGCAGCGTCTCCTGCGTGGGTGAGTAAAGGAAGTCACACTTATCAGAGAGGCTGTGTGTGAGTCATTATACTCTCTCACACAGGAGCATCAGGTAGAGAAATAAAAATAAAATAATTAATCCAGTGCAGTTGATGGAATGCGGTTTCACATCTTTTGCGTACTCTTACACAGAAATATTAACCCTTTAATGGTCAACTCATCAGTTTGGTAGAGCATATTGATGTCTACTACATTCTTTTGAATGTACAGTGTATTAAGACATCTTGTGTTCAGTATGATTGTGTGTTGCTGTGATCGACTCACTTGATTCTTGCATTATCAGTGCTGTTGATCAGTTTGCATTCTGTCTGTCACTGTACTCCTGACAAATGTTTTAACCCTCAGATCTTGAGAAAATATTTATTTTTTAAGTAGTGTGAGTGGTTTTATTCATATTCTGATGAAGATAATGGGTACACAGAACATATAGTGAGACACAGGGTGTATGACAGGGTTGCAGTTTAGAAATAAATGACCATGATGTGATTATGATGACAATGATGTGATTTTGTTTATAAGACTGTGCAAAAGAGAAGGCATGGTGCTTTATCTGACTGGAGTCCACGCAGCAAATGGTGACCAGATGAATCATAAATCATCCATATGATTTATGCAGAACAAATTTCGATCTCTCTCACTCTCTCGCTCTCTCTCTGGTGATATAGATAGATAGATAAAATAAGTATTGAACACGTCACTATTTTCTCAGTAAATATATTTCTAAAGGTGCTATTTTCATGAAATTTTCACCAGATGTTGGTACCAACCTGCATAATCCACCCATACAATCAAATAATACCACAGATGACCATAAATTAAATTATGTGCAATAATGTGAAATAACACAGGGGAAAGTACTGAATACCTGAAGAAAGGGAAGTGCAAAAAGATGTGGAAAGCCAAGACACCAGCTAAAATTTGTCAGTAATTAGAAAACAGTCCTGCCCCTTGTCAGTGTAAATTAATATCAGCTGGTTCAGTCCAAATTGATGGCCTATACAAAGGTGTCTCATTACCAAGGTGTCATAGAAGAAACATCTCATAATGGGTAAAAGCACACTATCTGCACACTACAAAAATAGAGAAATCCAATATGACATGCTTGGTATGAGGTCAGGAAAGTGTCATTGCTGAGTATTATTGTGTATTTTTGAGTATTAGTATGAGGTTACACTTAAAAAGAGCTTCACTGACTGCAGAACACAACAATGAGGACTAATAAAGAATGCTGGTATATCATTTCATTTAATGCAGTGGTTTTCAAATTGGTGGAAAAAAGGAAAAACAAAACAAAACATTATTAGCTAACATGCCAGGAGCAAAATGGATAGATTTTTAGTGTGTAAATCTACCAGTGAGAAGACAGAGTTTGGGGCAACCAAAAAAAGAACAAATAGAGGACGATCTTTGTTTGCTCCTCTCCACAGAGCATCTCCACATCAGCCTCCTGTGAGTGTCAAAACAAAACAAGAAGTGAGACTAGATGAGAGACTATATATATGTATAAAATATGACAAAAGGTCAAAATAGAAGAATAGAAAGTTCTTTAAAAACATGATTAAAATGTTTACAAAGGCTGTAAAATGTGTAAATGCATAGACAGTTCCTTAAAAACACAAATATATTTAAAATGTGTTTAACGTGTAAAAGAATAAAAAGAAACACACGAAGACGTTGAAACTGTGTGTATGCGTGTCGTGGGGGGGCAGCTATTCATTTGATCTCGGGGGGGCTCACTCTCCCACACTTTGAAAACCCCTGATTTAATAAAATGTATGGGTTTACATCTTGCACTTTCAATGAACTAGGCTGGCCTATCCAGTGACTTGGAAATGTTCTTGTTTTCAGCCTGAGTTGTAAAGGTGCTTTGATTTACTCGAAAGCTGCACTCTTAAGAAATAAAACATTGAATTTAATTGATAAGGTTAAGGTACCTTTTTCCACATCACATTGTCAGTTAAGTGCAAAACTTTAGTTGTAGCTGAAATTAATTAAATCAAATGAAACATTATTATTTAAATCACTAAAATTAACAATTGCAAGTATTTTGAAAATAATAGTATTGATAACATTTAAAACCCCTGCGTTTCATTTCTTAGAGTGCATAATTTGGGTTTACATTTAATTTTGTTTTAATCATGTTGGAGAGTTTTGTTTTCTGTGAGATTTATGAAACATAATATTCATATTTTTATATTGAAGACAGATTTTCATTTTCAATCAGTACTCCATCTCCTCTAAATGTTCATATGATTGGGAAAGAAGGACAACAGCTGTTTCTGAGGACAGCTGAGGAAACACTACCAACTAGTGGTCTTTTTGGGCAACCTACTAAATAACTGCATTAACTGATTTTAAATTAAAAGCAATTTTCCAATGTTTTGTTGAAATTCAGAAACAGGGTTGGCATTCACAACTCTAAAAATGTTCATGTTGCATTCATAATGTTGGCACACGTAGCAGGGACTTTAAAAAGTGTTCATCTGACAGCGAAAACATCATTAAAGAGGAATGCAACAATGCAGTTTACCGTACTCAGTACTCACATCTAATATTTACCTTCACTAATTGACAGAGCAGTGGAGGAGAGTATGTGATTGCCCCTTCTGTTGTTTGTCTAAAGGCGACATGTCACAAAGTGGTAGTTGTTTTCCAGTGACATTGTGAGACAATTCAAAATTCCGTCAAATGGTTCCTTCTATTGCAAACATTCTTGTCTTGTGATGTCACAGAGATCCAGTGGCAGCAAGTCAAGTCTGACTGCTTTCCTCTGTCAGCTGGTCAAGGTAACAGCATTTGTTATTTATTTATTTATTTATTTTTGAAAATTCTTGTTTCACAACAATTTATGGCTTATTTATCTACACTCAACAAAAATATAAACGCAACACTTGGTTTTGCTCCCATTTTGTATGAGAAGAACTCAAAGATCTAAAACCTTTTCCACATACACAATATCACCATTTCCCTCAAATGTTGTTCACAAACCAGTCTAAATCTGTGATAGTGAGCACTTCTCCTTTGCTGAGATAATCCATCCCACCTCACAGGTGTGCCATATCAAGATGCTGATTAGACACCATGATTAGTGCACAGGTGTGCCTTAGACTGTCCACAATAAAAGGCCACTCTGAAAGGTGCAGTTTTATCACACAGCACAATGCCACAGATGTCGCAAGATTTGAGGGAGCGTGCACTTGGCATGCTGACAGCAGGAATGTCAACCAGAGCTGTTGCTCGTGTATTGAATGTTCATGTCTCTACCATAAGCCGTCTCCAAAGTCGTTTCAGAGAATTTGGCAGTACATCCAACCAGCCTCACAACCGCAGACCACGTGTAACCACACCAGCCCAGGACCTCCACATCCAGCATGTTCACCTCCAAGATCGTCTGAGACCAGCCACTCGGACAGCTGCTGAAACAATCGGTTTGCATAACCAAAGAATTTCTGCACAAACTGTCAGAAACCGTCTCAGGGAAGCTCATCTGCATGCTCGTCGTCCTCATCGGGGTCTCGACCTGACTCCAGTTCGTCGTCGTAACCAACTTGAGTGGGCAAATGCTCACATTCGCTGGCGTTTGGCACGTTGGAGAGGTGTTCTCTTCACGGATGAATCCCGGTTCACACTGTCCAGGGCAGATGGCAGACAGCATGTGTGGCGTCGTGTGGGTGAGCGGTTTTCTGATGTCAATGTTGTGGATCGAGTGGCCCATGGTGGCGGTGGGGTTATGGTATGGGCAGGCGTCTGTTATGGACGAAGAACACAGGTGCATTTTATTGATGGCATTTTGAATGCACAGAGATACCGTGACGAGATCCTGAGGCCCATTGTTGTGCCAACATCCAAGAACATCACCTCATGTTGCAGCAGGATAATGCACGGCCCCATGTTGCAAGGATCTGTACACAATTCTTGGAAGCTGAAAATGTCCCAGTTCTTGCATGGCCGGCATACTCACCGGACATGTCACCCATTGAGCATGTTTGGGATGCTCTGGACCGGCGTATACGACAGCGTGTACCAGTTCCTGCCAATATCCAGCAACTTCGCACAGCCATTGAAGAGGAGTGGACCAACATTCCACAGGCCACAATTGACAACCTGATCAACTCTGCGAAGGAGATGTGTTGCACTGCATGAGGCAAATGGTGGTCACACCAGATACTGACTGGTATCCCCCCCCAATAAAACAAAACTGCACCTTTCAGAGTGGCCTTTTATTGTGGGCAGTCTAAGGCACACCTGTGCACTAATCATGGTGTCTAATCAGCATCTTGATATGGCACACCCATGAGGTGGGATGGATTATCTCAGCAAAGGAGAAGTGCTCACTAACACAGATTTAGACTGGTTTGTGAACAATATTTGAGGGAAATGGTGATATTGTGTATGTGGAAAAAGTTTTAGATCTTTGAGTTCATCTCATACAAAATGGGAGCAAAACCAAAAGTGTTGCATTTATATTTTTGTTGAGTGTAATAATCTCTTTAAACCACTCAGTATTCAGATTAAATTCTGTACAGAAACTAGATTCAGATGGTAAATTATTGTATATCGCATATACTTTTGGTGCTAAACCTTAGCGCAGCTTTTGATATGAGCTTACTGCAAGTTGTTAGACTTAAAAACTATTAAGACATTTCTGGTCAGGTTCATTCTTGGTTGACATCATATTTATCTAACCTATTATAGTGTTGTCTTGTGTAGTAACACTGCTTCCAAATCTTCTGCAATGAAATACAGCGTACCCCAGGGGTCTGTTTTAGATCCTCTGTTATTTTCACTTTGTATACTATGTCTTGGACAGATACTGCAAAAAGTAAGTCCCTTCGGCTGCTCCCTTGTTTGCACTTGGGGTCGCCACAGCAAATCCAAGGTGGATCTGCATGTTGAATGGGTCAAGTTTTACGCCGGATGCCCTTCCTGACGCAACTCCACATTACATGGAGAAATGTGGCAGGGGTGGGATTTGAACCCGGAACCTTCTGAACTGAAACCAAGCGCATTAACCACTTAGCCACCACCCCTGCAAAGATGTGGAAATACTTTTTACTGCCGATGATAACAGGATTTACATGGCTCTTAATGCAAACAAGCAACATACATGCTCATGCTAGACCCTGCACTGACTGTAGCATTTAAAGTGCAACTGACACAGTTCGTTATGTATTACATAAGACTATACAGAATGTACTGAGTCCCAAATAATAGACTAAAAATGCTACAAACAAGCAATTTGATGATTTCAAATTTCCCACAAAAATTAGACCTTCTGAATCCCATTGAAGCAGCAAGGCACATTTTGATGTCACTCCAGAAAGTCTTCGCTTCACCTTGAAAGCACAGACATGGCACCTCTGACACATATGAAAATGCATTGCTATAGTGTGGTAATATGTTGTAGGTGTGTTGTGGCTGAGTGCTCAAATGAGAGTCAGAGACAGTCAAAATGTGAGCATTACATGGAGAGTTCCCATGGAATAAAAAAGCTTTTCAACCTACCATCCCTGGTTCTCAAGACCAGGCACCTAAGTGGCTCTACTGTACTCTTTTCTACTCTTCTATTTTACTCTTCCTTTTTAGATATTTAAATATACCTTAGTATACTAGCATAGTTCCACCTTAGAATTGGAATATAATATATAAGATATACCTTAACTGAATTTTCATGTAGCTACTTAACTTCCAGTTCTGTGCTTGGTGGTTCCATTACCCCGGCAGACTGGTTTAGGTTAAGTTTTGATATGACACGTTTATTCGTGCCTGGTAATCTTCATATATGTTGCATATACTGTTTGTATATTATATACTTATTCCTAGCTATTCTTACTTTCTACTTTTCGTGTTCTTTTTAAAGATATCAACATAGTACCTAAGTTCTTAGGTTTCCATTTGATAGCATATAGATTATGCTTTTCATTTTCCTATAGTACACTAGCAGAGTTAATTTAGATAGATAACAATACACATTACATCATAGCTTCTGTACTACTCCTGTATATTATATAGTACCATATTTATTGTATAAGTTGTTTTTTACCCTTAATATTTAAATATAGTTATATATATGATGTCTTATCTTTCTTATGTCTTATTATTTATTATTATTATATACTTTTTTCTTAAGCCGCTTGGGTGGGTAGGGAGAGTTCCCATGGGATAAAAAAGCTTTTCAACCTACCATCCCTGGTTCTCAAGACCAGGCACCTAAGTGGCTCTACGCTACTCTTTTCTACTCTTCCTTTTTAGATATTTAAATATACCTTAGTATACTAGCATAGTTCCACCTCAGAAATGGAATATAAGATATACCTTACTGAATTTTCATGGAACATGGGAGAACTGCAAAAAGGGATCTATCAGCTGGAGCCTGCAGTTTTCTGATATTGCTTCGTTGAAGGGTCCCTCCTTTCATCTGAAAAGGGAATAAATGTGACCCCAAAACACCTGAACCAAAGCCAGAGGGAATGTGTCCTTATGAATCTAATGAAACAACAACTCAGAGGTGACACGTCTTGGAGACTGGCAAATCATTTATTTTATTTATTTATTTTTAGTATGTGTGTGTTCTGTTGACGGAAAGAGGTAAGAAAAAAGAAAAAAGTTTTGAAGTCACGTCCAGACATACGTACACACACACATCCATCTGCCTTAGAAAGGTGTGCTGAGCTGTGATTTACACATTGATAAAGATCAGACTGACCGTCACCTCTGCTGGTCCCCACAGGCCGCAGTTTGTCCGCAGCGCAGGGGCGGTCCTGAGGCGGGGGCATCGCGGGGGGGCGGCACGACCGTGCGGAAAAAAAAAAAAAAACACGGTCAAAAAAAAAACCCTGTCCAAAAAAAAAAAACCGGGGTGGGGGGGAGTGTCCTGACGGGTGGGTTCGTGGTTACAACGCGCTCAACTTTTGTTCAGAATCAGCTTCTTATCACTGGTAACGACGCGGCTTTCCCCTCACTCATTCCCGCAGCTTCACAGTGCTTTAAACAGTCCACAGACTTCAATAGCGACACAAAGCATGCAGCGAAACGAGACGAGTCATTGGATAAATGCTGGGCTTTGTCCCGCCCATCGGACGCTCAGCATGTCTGGGGGTCTATGGGGCAGTGGGCTGGCCCGGACGCTCAGCTTCTGCACGATGATTGGATGATCTGTCTGAGGCTGAATCCCTTTTTGATTGACAACGAAATGAGCGAATCAGCGATCTTTTGGTGTAAACATCCGTGGGAGCATTTTTTAATTTTCATTCTGTTCTGAGTTGAACCGGAGACTTTCCTAATCGTCTTAGCGGCATTTTCTTTGTCAAAAACGACTAGCGACAAATCGAGCTTCTATTTGTGGTGGGTTTTTTTTGTAGCTGCTTGTGTTTGGAGACTGACTTTTATCACTCTTTCTGACTTCTATCGCAGTTTCTGTCCCTACCGAGCAGCGGGTGCTGCTGAGCTCCTCCACCGTCACAAAGCACTCACAGGCGGGCAAACTTCACACTAGCCTCGCGCCAGTCCCAGCTAGCGAGCTAGCTAGGTAGCAAGCTGCACATAATGGCAGACAATTTGAATGTTGTGGACCGGATTTTGGTGAAGCCATTTGATAGTCTTCCTTACGAAGAAGCCATGGCTGCTGTCATGGCTTTAGCTCTCAATGGTTTGCAGGCCAAAGTTAAAGCAATAGCCCCCAGTGCAATGTTTGTGCATTGCTATGCACACAGACTGAATCTGGTTCTGTCTCAGGGGGCTAAATGCTTATCTGAGTGCAGAATATTTTTTGCATCACTCTCTGGGTTTGCCACATTTTTCTCAAAATCCACAAAGAGGATGTCTTTTCTTGAGTCTGCAGGCTGCTCAAGGTTGCCCAGAAATGCTCCTACTCGATGGAATTTCACATCACGGATAGTGAGCACTGTGGCAAACAGTTATGATGCCCTCCTGCAAACTTTTGAGATGATCATTGCAGATAAGTCCATGGATGATGACACATTAGACTGTGCCAATTTCTTTGTGTTTGTTATTGCAGTAGTCATTAAAACCGGAAATTTGTTCTTGAAAATAGCTGTTGTGAGTTAATTTGTGGGATTGTGGGTGTTCTGGACGAAATTAGTGTTTTCATGGGTGGTGACCATGTTAGTGTGCGCGGGGGGGCGCACGCAGGGGGTTTCGCCCGGGGAGTAAATCACTCTAGGATCGCCACTGCCACAGTGTGCTGCATTTTGTGTGCTGTGGTACGCCACTCCCGCTGCCGCCTTTGGAGCAGACTTTGTCCTCCAGACCAGGCTCTCTGATGCACCACTTTTGAACACTGGGGCCGAGCTGTCCATGTGGAGAACTGGAGTGTGCTACTTGGGCTGGCAGAGCCTCACTATTTAGTTTGTCACAATTCTGGGATTTCATATATATTTAATGAATATAAATGACAATTTAATATTATTAGGCTGTTGTAAATTGTGGGGAATTACATTCATGTCTTTCAGATTCATTTGGCTTGAACCTGTCAAGCTGATGACCAAATATAACTTCACACCAAATACAGTGTATCTGGAAAGTATTCACAGCACTTCACTTTTTCCACATTTTGTCATGTCACAGCCTTATTCCAAAATGGATTTTAAAAACTCCCCTCAAAAGTCTACACACAATACCCCATAATGACAATGTGATTTTTTTTTTTTTGCAAATTTATTAAAAAATAAAAACACAAAGTAATTACATGTACACAACTCTTCACAGCCATGAAGCTCAAAACTGAGCCCAAATGCATCCTGTTTCCACTGATCATCCTTGAGATGTTTCTACAGCTTAATTGAAGTCCACCTGGGGTAAATTCAGTTGATTGAACATGATTTCTCAATCTCAGTTGACAGTGCATGTCATAGGACAAATCAAGCACGAAGTCAAAGAAATTGTCTGTAGACCTCCAAGACAAGATTGTCTCAATACACAAATCTGAGGAAGGGTACAGAAACATTTCTGCTGCTTTGAAGGTCCCAATGAGCAAAGTGTCCTCCATCATCCATAAATGGAAGAAGTTCAGATCCACCAAGAGCCTTCCTAGAGCTGGCCGCCCATGTAAACTGAGCAATCAGTGGAGAAGGGCCTTAGTCAGGGAGGTGACCAAGAGCAATGCTAGAACTTTGACAGAGTGGCCATCGCGTCACTCTGAATACTTATGGACATGTGGTTTCTTAATTTTTATGTTTGATAAACTTGCAAAAATGTAAATAAGTAAAATAATAATCATTTTGTCATTATAGGTTGTTGGGAGTAGAATTTGATGGAAAAAAATTATTTATTTTGGAATAAGGCTGTATCATAAGACAATGTGGAAAACATGAAGTACTGTGAATACTTTCCAGGTGCACTGTTCCATATACATTATCTTCTGTTAGTGTTAGAAGTGTCTGTCTCTTATGAGCTGACAGGCACCAACAGTGTAATATTTTCCTCTGAGCTGCTTGTGGAGATTGACATTGACTTCAGAGCAGAGCCCCTATCACACAGAGTTTACTCCGCTTCAGCTACTTTGACCAAACAGTGCTGCTGCAGGGGTAATATTTTGCCATAATGTGTTTAAGTGTAACCTGGGCGCTCCCACCACAGCTTATGTCACTAGATGGAATGTCATGGCGAGTGGAGTTTTTCTCACTGCACAGCACCACCTGCTGGCCACAGTTACATTGGGATCACAATCCAATGATTCAATATTTTGTTTTTCTGCAGAACAAAACGCATACAATCACAAAATAAAAACAATCATGTCATTTGCACTTTAAAACTTAATGTCATGATTTGCTGTGGATGCACAGCCTGTCTTTATTTGATGGAACTCTGGAACAATTTTCTGAATCAGGTTTAGAAACATAATGAGTAAAACATGAACTATTATACAATGCAAACTGGTAAGAACTTTGATTTGGGATTTCAAGGACCAAACCAGATACTGATGTAATGAGCATGTACGAGAAGCCATCTGATGATCTGAAATGGAACGAACCTGCATACAATTAAATTTCACACATTAAACCTTAAAATTGTCAAATTTATCTTTTTGTAAGTGATGTATATAACTAATATACTATGTTAGTGTTCTCATATGCCAAAAAATGGCATTCAGGCCACCGTAAGAACTGAAAAAAAAAAAAAAAAAAATATATATATATATATATATATATATATATATATATATTAGTTGCTATTTTGAAGCCTGTTTAACTACAAATTGCCTCATATAAATTTGTAATATTTCATGAAAACCTGTTTTCCAGGGACTGTAGCTCATCTTCTGATCACCATACACTAAAAAAATGGCCAAAAAACATAATTCTCCATACATGAATTAGTCTATATACAACGTTTCAAGGGTTTACTATCAATAAAATTTTCTTTAATGGAGCTCCAAACATGGTATTTCATCTCACAGCACAAAATCAGTACATTTTTTGCAAAATTTCAAACCCCTGTTAAAAACTGAAAAAAATAAAATTCCAATTATTCTGAAATTTTCAGGATATACTTTTTTGTGTGTTTAAAACAGCTACAGTGGCATATATCTTTTTCAGAATTTTTCAAGACAGGGTGACGGAAAGTTTGAAAATTTGATGATTTGATACCCTATAGGATAATTGCACAGTAAAAACAAGGTTGCATTTTCAGTTGATCTAGTACAAATTTCACTAACACCAGTTAGTTTGTCATCCTGATCTGCTTTTTAATATGGTGAGTTGCAAAATGACAGCATTATTGTGTTTGAGTTATTGTTTAAACAAGCTGGCTGGCGTGGACATGCATCCACTCATTTACGTACATTTTTGCTGAACAAACACTTACCGGCTACAGGTTTTTATTTTTTTGTCTTCCCCTGGTTGCTCAGAGCAGTCACATTCACATTGGTACCAGATCCACATTGGGATGTGGTAAACGTTTTAGGCCCAGTGGGTATACCCTTGCTGCCACAACTCCAGTCCTTCACAGAGAAACATGCTCAGAGCTCCTGATGTTCCAGGCTCACCCAAGTCCTAATCAGGACCTGCTATGCTTCACTTCTTAGATCAGACACAATCACGTGCCCAGAGCGGTATAGCATATGGAATAATCCTTTTCCTAAGTGTCTTAGAGTGTTGTCCATCTTCAATAAAACACTGGATGTCATGTACGTAATTTCTTGCTTATAAACTCAGATGATGGGCATTAATCCTGTGAGATCTAGACACAAGTATGCAGTATGATCAGATAACTTCATCACCAGAGGTGTCAAGTAACGAAGTACAAATACTTTGTTACTGTACTTAAGTACACTTTTTAGGTATCTATACTTTACTCCATTACTTATTTTTCTGCCTACTTCTGACTTCTACTCATTACTTTTTCACACAAGTATCTGTACTTTCTATTCCTTACATTTTTAAAACTAACAGCCTCATTACTCTTGGCTTCAGTTTAATGTTTATATATATATTTCACGTCATGTGCGACTGTAATCAACTTTTCTGCTGCGCGGCTTTGCTTTGAATCGTGAACCAATCGAAGCCGTGGTTCGCAGATTGAAGCAATGCTTCGACCTATTGCTTCGTTTATTCTTTCTTTCTTTCGCTTAATTTTCCCCCGCTAAAACCCTAAAGAGCATACTTCTATGAGTATTATTCACCTTTTCTATGTTAACAGTTGATAGATGTATTTTATAACTTAAAAACGGGAGCGATGCTAATGCATTAGCATGTCTGGCATTTTCAATGTTAAAACTTAGCATTAAGAAATTACAGCTGTCATCACGTTCGGGTGCATTTGTTTTCAAATTGTAATATTTCTTAAATTTATTTTTGTTTATATATTAATAATCTAATGATTATTATATACAATTTTAGAGAAAGAGACAAAAAGAACCTGAATAGAAACACAACAGAAAATATAAAAGCAACTAACAATGAACATGAATAAATAAATACATACATACATACATACATAATGTTTCCTGTGAACACCTAGTGACTCTTACACCCCACTTCATCGCTGTCTTATTTAAGTTTAATGACAGTTTGTTTCGGTCAGACCATATTTTCAATGTGTTGTGATTTCCTCCAGAACTATCTGCAAAACTAGAAAACTGCTGCATCCTAGCAAGAGCAGAATACTACTGGAATGAATTTGAATAAGGAAAGTTGTGGGGTTTTTTTTTTGTTTGTTTGTTTTTCCTTCACTAAATGGATGCTGCACTCACTGCAGTTTATTGTCTGGAATAGTCCCAGATTGCATTTCAGAGCTTCTAGAATTGAAACATTTGCATGCAGGTGGTGTTGGGGGGTAATTTGGGGTTTTGGGTCTTGGGCCACATGTAGAACGAATCAGTTTTTAAATTAAGCTTCCAGTTCATATAGTGGCATCTACCTTTTTTTTTTTTTAAAGGTTACTTTATACTTTTATACTTTAAGTAGGTTTTGGAGCACATACTTTTTCACTTTTACTTGAGTAAAGAGGTCAAGTTGATACTTCAGCTTTTACCAGAGTGTTTTTAAACTGCAGTATCTATACTTATACTTAAGTAACAAATGTGTGTACTTTTGACACCACTGTTCATCACTGGATGAATGTGTCATTAAGCATAGCCACAAAGCTTTAAAAACCTCAAGGTGACCTTTGATCCCACATCCCCCTTTGGTTCACACAGAGCCATTACAAAGAATATCTCTTTCCATTTGTGTACTATGGCAAAGATTCAGCCAATTCTAGCCATGGATGATGGAGAGGCACTGGTTCATGCTTTTGTTTAATCTAGTCCAGTAGTAGTCTAGTAGTCTACCATGGAGCCTGCAGAGAGGGCCTCCTGATTGCCTGGGATTAGGAGAAGAGAGCTGTGGGTCAATGTTAATGGGACTTAAGCCAGAATCTGATCTACCCTGGTTGGGGCACCTGAGTGAGAGGGCAATGTGTTGAAAAACTCCAAACCCTCAATGACCTCAGGAACATCACTGATGATGTGTCCCAGCACATCTGAGGATGTCTTGCATCATAGAATTGATTACTGTAATGTCTTGTGTTCTGGCTTGCTACAAACTAGTATTAGAAGTCCACACATGCGACAGTATCAACCAAAAGAAAATTTTATCATATCACCCCAAATTTAGTATCATTACATTGGCTTCCTGTGCATGCCAGGTCAGATTTTAAGGTTCTGCTGTCAACATAAAATGTACATGGATGAGCACTATCTTATCTGGTTGAGCTTATTAAAGTGGATATGACACCTAAAAAATTAGGTAAAACTGATATAAATATTAAAAATATACATACAGTATAGTAAGTTGAAAGTGGTTTTAATCATTATCACTGAGAAATAAAGTTTGTACAGCTTCTCAAAAGTGTGTTTCTTGGAAAGCGCGCTGGCAGCGTTCCATCAGCGGTCACGTGATGCCATGACGTCACAACGTGTAGAGTCCCGTCGTCTGTTAGATTGACAACAGGAACAGACAGACCTCAACATGGACAGTGACAAGATCGAGAACTTTTCTGACTCCTCTTCAGGTGTGGATTATTTCTGTGAGGAAATCGAGACTCACTCGGATCCTGAGGATGTTGCAGCAGTGATCAGACCCTACAGATTCGAGCCGTATCTTTCGGATGAACATTCAAACCAGGAGCATTCTAGCAGTGAAAATAATGCTGACGGTGCTTATGGCGGAGCCAAAGCAGAGGCAAGATACATGCCAATAACGATGGATTTTGAAAGGCTGCAAAATACGGAATGGCAAGGGAGGCTTTGATTTTTGTTGTTGCTGTTTATAACACTATAATTATAGCATTTTCGATTCTAGCATCTGCCTTTGTTATTTTTCCACAGCCGCGATAGTGTAGCTACTACTTGTGGACCACCGTCATTACTTTCGGGTTTTTGCCATTTTCGAGTGCCAGGTATTGCATTCATCCGTGTTTAGTTACGTTATTTTCACAAAAGAATGGGAAATAAACGTCTAAAGTCTGAAAACAACAGTGAATATGCCGCGGCCGTGTTTACTCCGTATTGCACTGATATTTTTACAAGTTCCTTGACCATTTCAAGATTATTGTGAACATACGAGGGCTGTACGTAAAGTATAGGTCCTTTTTAGTTTTTTCAAAAACTATATGGATTTCATTCATATGTTTTTACGTCAGACATGCTTGAACCCTCGTGCGCATGCGTGAGTTTTTCCATGCCTGTCGGAGACGTCATTCGCCTGTGAGCACTCCTTGTGGGAGGAGTCGTCCAGCCCCTCGTCGGAATTCCTTTGTCTGAGAAGTTGCTGAGAGACTGGCGCTTTGTTTGATCAAAATTTTTTCTAAACCTGTGAGACACATCGAAGTGGACATGGTTCGAAAAATTAAGCTGGTTTTCAGTGAAAATTTTAACAGCTGATGAGAGATTTTGAGGTGATTGTCGCTTTAAGGACTTTTCACGGTGCGAGACGTCGCGCTGCGCTCTCAGGCGGCGTCATCAGCCTGTTTCAAGCTTAAAACCTCCACATTTCAGGCTCTATTGATCCAGGACGTCGTGAGAGAACAGAGACGTTTCAGAAGAAGTTGGTTTCAGCATTTTATCCGGATATTCCACTGTTAAAGGAGATTTTTTTAATGAAAGACGTGCGGACGGGTCCGCGCGTCGGGACGCAGCCGACACGGCGCGGCGGCACAGGAAAAACACCTCCGTGTTGATAACCATTTGTTAAAATCCAGTTGGCTTTTGATGGCTTTCAGTGGAGTGAGTATATGAGAAATTGTTTATCAGCTGGAGATGTTCCAACTTGTCCTCAAGGCTTCCAACAGAGGTGTTTTTCCTGTGACGGAGCGTCGCGGCGGCTGCGAGCCGACGCTGCAATCCGCCCGCACGTCTTTCATTAAAAAAATCTCCTTTAACAGTGGAATATCCGGATAAAATGCTGAAACCGACTTCTTCTGAAACTTCTCTGTTCTCTCACGACGTCCTGGATCAATAGAGCCTGAAATGTGGAGGTTTTCAGCTTGAAACAGGCTGACGACGGCGCCTGGGACCGCTGCGCGACGTCTTGCTCCGTGGGAAGTCCTTAAAGCGACAGTATCACCTCAAAATCTCTCATCAGCCGTTAAAATTTTCACGGAAAACCAGCTTAATTTTTCGAACCGTGTCCACTTCGATGTGCCTCACAGGTTTAGAAAAAATTTTGATCAAACAAAGCGCCAGTCTCTCAGCAACTTCTCAGACAAAGGAATTCCGACGAGGGGCTGGACGACTCCTCCCACAAGGAGTGCTCACAGGCGAATGACGTCACCGACAGGCGTGGAAAAACTCACGCATGCGCACGAGGGTTCAAGCATGTCTGACGTAAAAACATATGAATGAAATCCATATAGTTTTTGAAAAAAATAAAAAGGACCTATACTTTATTGACAGACCTCGTACAAAGAGAAGGATTGTTCCAAAGTGATGCATATTTTTGAACAGAATGGGATTGTTTAATTATTTTATGTACTTTCAACCAAACCTGACCAGAATGTATAAGAACTGGGTTTGTGGAGTCATTTTTTTGTGATAATTTATGTTTTGGCTCAAAAGGAGTGCAGATATCAGCTTCCAACTTCAACCAATCTAGTCCTCCCCCAGTCTGCTCCCAGTATTTCACTAGTTTGACCATTTCAAATGATAAGTAGTATAAAATTGGGTCAGGCAGTCCCAGGCCACCCTTCTCCCTTGGTGCATACAGTTTGGCCATTTTAATTCTGGCTTTTTTACCCTCCCATAAAAACTGTTTAAGTAAGTTTTCATACTGTTTAAAGATAGTCAATGGTATTACAATGGGCAGCATCATTAATAGGTAGTTGAACTGAGGGGATATAATCATTTTAATTATATTAATCTTACCCCAGAGTGAAATTGGTAGTTTTTCCCATTTTTCTAAATTTGTCCTAATTTTAAGCAACACTGGATCAAAGTTAAACTGAGGCATGTCCTCCATATTTTGACAGAGATGGATTCCCAAATACTTCATTCCCTTTGGTACCCATTTGAATTTAAATCTCTCTACCATGTATGGGTGACAGACGAAAGACAAAGGCATTGCCTCGGACTTGTCTCAATTAACTGTATATCCCGATACCCTTGAGAAAGACTCTATGGTGCTCATCAGATATGGTAAGGAAGAAAGAGGTTCAGCGATGATAGCTAAAATATCATCAGCGTAGAGAAGCAACTTGTTTTCCTGTTGCCCACAAAACACACCCTTAATATTCTCATTTGCTCTAATGCTCACAGCTAAAGTTTGTATAAAAATGAGGAACAAGAGGGGGCTCAGTGAGCAGCCTTGGCGGGCCCCACGTGATAATTCAAAGAAGGATGAGGTAGTCCGCACGTCTTTCATTAAAAAAATCTCCTGTAACAGTGGAATATCCGGATAAAATGCTGAAACCGACTTTTTCTGAAACTTCTCTGTTCTCTCACGACGTCCTGGATCAACAGAGCCTGAAATGTGGAGATTTTAAGCTTGAAACAGGCTGATGACGCCGCCTGAGAGCGCTGAGCGACGTCTCGCACCGTGAAAAGTCCTTAAAGCGACAGAATCACCTCAAAATCTCTCATCAGCTGTTAAAATTTTCACTGAAGACCAGCTTAATTTTTCGAACCATGTCCACTTCGATGTGTCTCACAGGTTTAGAAAAAATTTTGATCAAACAAAGCGCCAGTCTCTCAGCAACTTCTCAGACAAAGGAATTCCGACGAGGGGCTGGACGACTCCTCCCACAAGGAGTGCTCACAGGCGAATGACGTCACCGACAGGCATGGAAAAACTCACGCATGCGCACGAGGGTTCATGCATGTCTGACGTAAAAACATATGAATGAAATCCATATAGTTTTTGAAAAAAATAAAAAGGACCTATACTTTACGGACAGCCCTCGTATTATTTGGGGTTGACATTTTAGGTGTTCCTGTGAGAATATGAAGACGGTAGAGGAAAGTGTCTGCTGTAGGCAGCAAATGCGGGTGTGCCAGCGGAGCCGGACATTTCGTGCATCGCACAACACTGCAGCTTTCGATCAATCTGCCTGGACTTGAAAAGGCTAAAACCTTTTGCCCTTGTGTTTGTGCAATATGCTGTGACACACTGATCAGGCATATCAACAAACAAGTCCCTGAGAGCTGTGTTTAATCAAAGCCGATATGGTCTACAGGCAGTGACGTATTGCATGTTTGGTGCTTAGCGGGAAGCTGGTCATGGGGCGTGCAGATTTTTCAGTGGCAGGATGTTCAAATGTTGTATTCAGTGGGAGAACCGTGTCCATTTTCCCAAAACGCTTAGGTTGACCGAATTATATAACCTTTGTTACATGTAATAAGACTATGTTGTCTTTAAGTGTCATATCCACTTTAAGCATTATGTACCATCATTTTCACAGTGCAGGGTTACTGTGTGTACCAACAGTAAAGAAGAAGTCAGCGAGTCACAGGGATTTTCTGTGTGTCTGTTCTATGGAACAGTCTACCAGCTGAGATAAGACAACCCAGCAATGTGGAGTCCTTTAAATCTCTAAAGGCCCAATCACATGGCACAAAGCGATCGCTGAACAAAGGAAAAAAAGCCCCAAAGTCACAAATCATTGAGGAAAAAGTGGACGATTGAGCCGGCACTTCTGCCATCACTGAAAAGCCTGCGAGTCAAGAGCAAATAAAAGAACGAAACAAGACCAAAACAAACGAAAAACAAAGCCAATGGCGACGTTAACACTTTTGAACAAAATCAAAACATTCATGATGACGTGACTTGACAGTGGGTATCAGACCGAGCGCCAGCTTGTGATCATTTCTGCAGCCAACGTGCGCTCTCCACAGCACCTACAGGTTTCAATTTCAATTTATTTTCATTTATATAGCACCAAATCACAACAGAGTTGCCTCAAAGCGCTTCACACAGGTAAGGTCTAACCTTACCAACCCCCACAGCAACAGTGGTAAGGAAAAACTCCCTCTGAGGAAGAAACCTCAAGCAGACCAAACTCAAAGGGGTGACCCTCTGCTTGGGCTATGCTACAGACATAAATTACAGAACAATTCACAGAACAATTCACGGACGAATATACAAGAAATGCTATTGGCGTACAGGACAGGAGGATCGCCAACACGAATACAACTCCCATCTCTGGATGGAGCTGCACCTTAAACAGAGAGAAAAAACAATCAGGCATCAGAAATACAAAAAATATTGTATAATTTGTCAGCATTAAACAACAAGAAAAACAGAAATACTAAGGTGATCGCCAGCCACTAGCCCTAAACTTCAATAAAAGACCCAGAATTTAGGTAAAGTTGAGGCCGCGGCACGCTCCAATTACTAATAAATGAATTAAAAGAGTAAAAAGCGTAAAACAAAACTGTACCAGTATGCTAGCCATATGAAAGGGAAAATAACTGCGTCTTAAGTCTGGACTTGAAAAAAGGTGTGACAGTTGTCTTGACAACAGGTTTGTCTTCACAAAAATGTGCGCGCACAGCCGTTTGTGTGTGTGTACAGCCTCTCTAGCCACATACAGCATGCGAACGTGTGTTAATAGTTAAAGTAGCTGATACAATGTTTTTGCCACCATTGTTTCTGTATGACAGCCTTGCTTTTCATCCCACACATAGACAAGTCACGTTTAGCTTGTCAGATCTTTAGTTATTGATGCGTTCAGATATCCTCAATGTTCGTGCAAGACGTCGGACTTGGGAGGTTAGACGAAGTTGGACGACAATCAAACAGAACGCTGATGGTACGGGAACTGTGCAACCGTCAAGAGAGAAAGCAATATGGAATACGGATGAACTGACGTTGTTGTTGCGATTCGCTCACATTTTTCAACAGTTTCAAAATTCTGACGACGCACCAGCTGTAGGAATGAAGCTGGATGACGATTAAACGATGTCTCTGAAAGTCAACATAAGTCCAGATTTCTTGTTTCATTTTGGCATTGGTGTCCTTCATTAGTGCCGTGTGACCGGGGTTCAACTTACAATTAGAGGAATCGAATGCAACACTGTCATCTGTCATTTTGATTGGTTACATTACTCATGGGAAAGGATTCAGTATCATCAATCAATGAGGATCTGCGGTTGTATATGTGTGTGGTACATTTTAAGTTTTATTGTTTTATAATGTGTGTTTATTGTCATTTTGTTTTTAATTGTAAATTTGTAAACTTATGGTTTGTGTGATATACAGCTGCACGTTGAAATGTATAATCTTAATGTGCTATACAAATAAAGATATTACCCTGAGAAAGATACATGCTGTCTGAATATCTTTTTAGTTCCTAACACAATCCTCTGCAACAGAAATTCTTCTTTCGAGTATCGGCATTTAAACTAAACTGACCAACGTGAAACAGCAAAAATAAAGATGACACAGCACCAGGAGGAGTCCAAAAATGTTAACTGCTTTTGGTAAAACGTGACCTTTAATTTCAGCAGCATGACGAGTGGACTGAGGTATTTCTAATTTTGTCACATAGAAAAAATATATAATAAACATCTTACAATAATACATACACACTTGCAAATGTACAGGGGGAAAAAGCATGACTTATTCCCTCCCCTTGTACACCACACATTCAAAAACTGTGTGCTGGTAGCAGCTGTGACCTGCAGCAGGTTTCTCCTCCAAGCGGTAGTTTTAAGGCTGGACTCTTGGCTGCGAAAAGAAGAGACAACCAGTGTCACACATGTATTCACTGCTGACAAAATAACACTTTAAAGATAAACTCAGTGCTTATAGAAGTATTTACAATGGGGTTTTTCTTCTCTTTTTTTTAAGTGTGCGTTACGTACGGCGAGCAGTCGATGCACACGTCTACTCACCCTTCAGGGATCTGAACTCTTCTCCAGGCTGCAAGCCAGTACTTCCCTGATGCCCACTCCCTTCCAGGAGGGGCGGATAGAACGAGGAGGAGAGGAGGACCGCTGGACCTTGGATGTCCTGGATGGTGAGGTGTGATGGAGCAATGACTCACTGCTGCTCTTGCGTTTCTGGAGAAGATCCCTGCTGTCACAGCCCACTGCTTTACGCTGAATTCCCGAGGATCTGCCTTTGCTCTGTGGGGAACTGTGGGCCAGATGGTGATGTGCCGGTAAAGGAGAACATTTCTCCAGACTGTACAAAGATGAGGCTGAGTCTCTGTCTGTGGGCTGTAGTGGCTTCTTTCCTGATGAGAAGGCACCATTGACTGGTGTCTGGGGAGACGGTAGGTGTGGCTGGTCCTTCGCATGGAGTGTGCGATCCCCAGCGTATCTGGAGACACAGTCCTCATCACTGGGGAACAACCTAGTAGCTTTCTTTGCCCTTGAATCTCGCGTTAGCTCCATCTCCTTCACATGCATCTTGCTCAGTCGCCCAAAGCTAGCATAGCTGGTTGGGGGAAGAACTTTCGTACTGTGTGATTTGTGCTGACTGTTCGTGGGCTCAAACTGTTCCAGCGGGGTCGACTCGAGGCTGAGGGAGCCAGTGGGCTGGGAAATTCTGGCCCCGGTCCGAACAGGTGATCCCGCAGCAGGTGTGACATGATGTGACCTGAGATTTGTTGATACCTGGGGCAATTTCCTATACAAAAAAGTAGCTGATTAGATCATAACACTAAACTGAAAGCAGAACATCTCTGACATATTTTCATATACTATGATGTGGTTCTGGCACATCACCTGCAACCTTATTTTGTCCCATATTTTCTTACATATAAACCTTTAAATAGAGGTCTTCATTTGTCCGAAAGTCTAGAACTGACCAAAAGCTGACCTACACAGCTCAACTCTGAACTCAGACATAGATGACATAATTTGTAAAATGAGAGATCAGGACCTGTATCCATGAAGCAACTCAAAGTCCTCTCAAAGAGCTCCCAACTTAGCCTAAAATTTCCTGGGAAGGAATCTTAGACTAAGAGTGAGCCAGCAGGTATCTGAGAGCAACTCTGAGCAAGGAGGAGACAGAAACTCTTATCTTTGTGAGGAGGCGGGGCTGACCGCGTTGCTAAGTATGACATAGTCCTCTAAGAACTGTGATTGGTTGTCACAGAAAGGGGAGGAAAAATTAAAAAAACAAATGTGCTCTGCCCTCCCAGTCACAAATGGACAGTGAAATCAACCGATCATATAACCTGAACTTGATCAAGACGTATAATTGTGTGGATAACACGTTTGAACATATCTCATTCACATGGTGATGATCGATATATTAAAAGCGTGCACAAGTTTATTTAGTTGAATACATAATATAATTGTAAATACATTAAAAATACATGCATGACACAAGAAAGTAAAAACACATTTCCATTGTGGTCCATTTAAAATAAAATAACAGATGTAATAATAAAAAGAAAATAACAATATTAATAATACAAATAATCAGTGGTGGGCACAGCTAACCAAAAAGTTAGCTTCGATAACAGATAATCAGCTAACTGAAAAGTTATCTTTTATAAAGTGAAGGAATATATCCTAAATGTGCTTAAATATGCATTACTCTTTTGTGCTTTTTTTCCCCCCATTCAGTATCATCATAATATTATCTTTTATTGAGCTAAAAATATATTGTTACATATGAGTGTGAAATATCCCAAGAAAAAGCTAAACCAATAAACCACACAAAAATTTATCGGAAGCTAACCGATAACCAATAACTTTCAGTATTGTCTCCAGTACACTTGCAACTACCAACAAGCTGATTTTGAGTTTTAACACGATCGCTTCTGGTAGCGTCAAAGGCAACCACAAACCCAAACGATGAGGCAGCACTTCTGTCTTTGTGCACCCTCCCCACTGCTGGAATCACCTGTTTATTACATATCTTGCAGCAGTGAAGCAGCTGAGAGGAGCTAAGCTCAACTCTATACACACGCACACACACACACACACACACACACACACACACACACACACACACACACACACACACACACACACACACACACACACACACAAAACAAGCCATTATTCCTTAACAGGATTTTGACCCCGGTTATACCAGACGTCGAATCACAACTTGACACTTGACATAGAACACTGCCATCTACTGGCGCCCAGACACTCAGAACTTTAAGCGAATACTGCCACGAACACTACTGGCCAGTAGATGGCAGTAGAGACCATGAAAACTTGCCAAAACAAATATTCCAAATAATCTGGCATTTTTACATAAAACAAGCACAATAACAACATCTATAAAACCAGAGAATATATTCACTAGAGTTTTAGGCACAATATACAAAGAGTTTAATGCTGTTGTCCGTATGGAGCCTGATCAGAGCATCTCAAATGCATTTCTCCTGTCGTGAACTTCTACCCATAATGCACTTGCACTGTTGAGGCATGTCCACACTAAAACCTTCAAAATTAGTGCAATAGTTTAAAACTAAAACATATAGCTGATATTTTCACTTTATAAAACTTCAGAAGAGATTTAATTTAAATAACATGTCTGAAATTAGTTTGGTTAAAATTTTAACCATAAGTTAAAACTGTATGCCTCTGGATGACTTGGGCGATATTGCTATTGAGTTAGTATGGTGTCAAGAGCAATTATCTTGTGACCAGTTCTCCTCTGACTGCAGAGGATAGAGCAGTTTCTCCTGGTACAAAATATTTAACAGATAAGCTCTAAAATCTTTGATGTCAGACTTAAATGTTTTTGACTGTTAAAGCTTTATTCACAAGACCTGCAAAAACATGTTAGTGATCTAAAAATTATCAGACCAAAATTTATCGGAAGATAATTGGTCGGATGACGGTTTTCAAAGTCATGTGAAAAGCTAATCCAATAATGAAAACATTAGCTTCAATAATTAGCGGATTAGTGGAACTGTGCCCACCACTGCAGATAATAATAAAAAATAATGGTAATATTAACAGTGTGTATAACAAGAACCTAAACAATTTATAAATACATTAAGACAGCAAATTAACATAAAATAATTATGTAGATCAAGCAGGTAGAGTGTTACTGACTCACTGTCACCCTACATACGGAGAATATCTCTGCTTCCTCTGTCTTTTCTGCCATCTCCCCTGCTTAAGACACTCTTAGGCTTCTTAAAAGTCCTCCTTCCCCCTCTTACCAGTTTGGCACCTTAGGAGCTGTCTTAAGGCCTAAGGGACTTTGCAGACAACTTTCATCTTTCCAAGGGAAATTCTAAGAAATGTCTAAGAATTCAAGGAATTCAAAGATTTTTCTTGGAATAACGTCACTAGGAGCTATTTTCAGCCTCAGGCTGCTTTGTGGATACAGGCTCAGGTCTGAAAGGCACTCAATGTTCATGGGATCTGGTATGAAATTGTCTGATTTAAAATGCAGCAGACCAGAACATATCCAGAATGATCAACACACTGGCAGGTGTATAACACGCTAATTGTTTAAGCTGCTATGAATTATTTTTATGACCAGATGTTGTGCAACACATTTCAGGTTGTATACAAAGCTTACCTCCTTGGCCACTCCCCTTCAAAGTTCCCTATGCCCCCTCCTACTCTGTATTGTGCAGAAGGAATGACAGTTGGGTCCTTTTCAAAGGACTAACAGCTCTTTTTGTGGGACTCCTCTGGATCAAGTGAACAGGACAGCAGTTGGAATTTTTTTTAACAGGTCTAATATCTCTATGTGGGAAAAGCCACATGTACAGTGGTGCTCAAAGGTTTGTGAACCCTTGAGCTTTTACATGCCAGAATTTTGTTATGACATCAGTAAATAAGTTCTTTCGGCTTCTCCCTTTTCCCTTGGGGTCGCCAAAGCAGATCAGACATAGATGTGCATTATGAATTGGCATAGGTTTTACACTGGATGCCTGTCCTGATGCAACTCCACATGACATGGTGCATCAGCAGGGGTGATTTTGAACCAATTGTTCAGTTTAGATGGACAGCCAGCGCTAGGAAGAGTCGTGGTGGATCTGAACTTCTTCCATTTACAGATGATGGAGGCCACTGTGTTCAATGGGACCTCCAAACAGTAGAAATGTTTCTGTACCCTTCTCCAGATTTGTGCCTCGAGGCAATCCTGTCTCAGAGGTCTACAGACAATTCCTTTGACTTCATGCTTGGTTTGTGCTTTGACATGCACTGTCAACTGTGGGACCTTAAAACTGAATGCCAACACTGAATGCCCGTGACCTTCGATCCCTCCAGGCGGCACTGCATTAAAAATTGACATCATTGTGTAAAGGATAAAGGAAGGAAAGGTGATGTAACACAGTGGTAAACATTCCACTGTCCCAGCTTTTTTGAAACGTGTTGCAGGCATCCATTTAAAAATGAGCAAATATTTGCACAAAAACAATAAAGTCTATCATTTTGAACATTAAATATCTTGTCTTTTGTGCTGTATTCAATTGAATCTAGGTTGAAGAGGATTTGCAAATCATTGTATTCTGTTTTTATTTACATTTTTCACAACGTCCCAACTTTATTGGAATTTGGGTTGTAGAATTTTGAGGGGAAAAAAATGAATTTCATCCATTTTGGAATAAGGCTGCAAAATAACAAAATGTGGAAAAAGTAAAGCGCTGTGAATACTTTCGAGATGCACCGTATACACACCCTTAGGTGTGACACAATCACTTTTACAGCCAGTTTTCTTTAGACAAATCAAGGCATGGTTACATGAGTATTTCCAAATTGAGTATGTCCTGAACTTCATTTACATCAATCTTTAAGAAATACAACCAATATGGTTCTGTCTGGTAAATCTGTGTCATATCGGCAGCATTTATGCAGATTCATGGTGGACTGGCACAGAGGAGGCTTTCCTTTAAAAATAAAATACAATTAAAAAATAATAAAATCTGTTCTGTTGTATGAAAATCCTTCCCTGCTCCACTTGACTATGAACATGTGAGGTGATGCAACAAATAAAAGTTGCATCACAGTTTCTCCAATCACTACCACAGAAGCTGACTCCTACCGATTTTCCATGGGTGTGTTGGTGGCCTTCCTCACTAGTGTCTATGCATGCTTGGTTTTTAAGAACGGCCTCCTCCAGGCAGTTTTACCATACAGTACTTTGCTGGTTGTATGGCTAAAAGATCCATGTAAATGAAGTTCAGGACATATTCAGTGACTGTCAAGTTTTGGTTTGTGCTCTGTTTTATTGTACGTTTGTCTTATTTTTGTGTGATGTTGGTCCTTCGCCAGATCGATGTGCCTTGAGTCTTCCTTCCAGCCCTTTCTTGTATCTTTACCTTGCTTCATTTTGCCTCATTGTGTTTTTGACGACCACGCCTCTAGCCTGATGATTTTTATACTTTTGCCCTTGTCTGACTGTCTTACCGTGTACCGACCCCAGCTAACCGACCCAGTAAAAGAGTTAAGCCTACAGAGCTGTGAGTTTGTGTTCTGCATTTGTGTTCCGCCAGATGTCAACACCAAGCCTGATACTGACTTGAAAATGTTCATGTATCCTTTCCCTGGCTTGTCTTAAGAAAAATGACTGCAAAAGTCATGATATGGTTGCATATTAATTAAGAGTCTGTATACTTTTGCACATTATGTTTTATTTTATCAATGCCATGTTGCAGAGATTAGTTTTCATTGTGAGCATAAAGGGCATCATTTTAGAAATTTTAATATAAAGAAGCCTGAATTATGTTTTTATAATCTGTTGTCATAACAAAATTCAGATGTGTAACAGCTCAAGGGTTCACAAACTTTCGAGCACCAGTGTATGTGAATTCTACTGTGACCGCTTTCTTGGTCAGAGGCATTTTCAGTCTCTGAATGTGGATTCTGGAGAAATTTATGTAGCTGCCATCCACCACTTTGAAAATATTCAAGGGCTATGCAGCAAGTAGCACATACTACTGTCTCTTCATAAACGTGGCAAGGGGCCGTGCTTTCACAGGGATGGACACATGCACTAAATGTGCACACAGGAAAATCAATTTAAATTCTCTGTCTGCCCATGTAGGCATGGTCAGACAAAGAATTGAAATAGAGTGACAGAAAAACTCACAGGGTTTGCTGCTTCATTCTCTGCACATGATGCCATTAAGCACTAAATCTATAGTTAGAAACTGGTTGTTGGCTGCTATATTAATGGGTAAAATGTGAATTAATGCACCTTTGAAGGAGCAGCAATTACAAGTCTGACAACACACTGATTCAAACTCCTATTTAACTCTTCCACCTTAGCAAACATTATAGAGAAAGAACAAATGATGACACAGGAAGAAGATGTTCATTTTTCTGAGAACAAGTGACCTGAAGAGTGAACACTTCTTCCTCACTCCCTAATCTGAATCCACAGGAACACACTGACTACCAAGGACTGAGAGCCTTACAGATACAAAGAATTCAAATATTCTCAGATGATATGGTTGAATGTTTCACAATGAGAATGTGAATACAGCAAAGACAGAATGGCCCTACAAGAGCATTTACAGAAAACTACTTTATATGTGACCATTTGTTCTACAATAACGTCGACAAACCATTTCATCAAACACATTGACAAATGAAGAGTGTGCTGGGAGGCGCGCTGCATAACTAATGATGCTAATAAAATGTGTTGTCTAAGCTTCATACAGTTTTACCAACATGTCTCCTCCCGGCAATGTTCCCCTCTTAGCTTGTGGTTTATACTATGCTCCACAAACTTACACTACCTAGTACTGCTCTTGCGCTCTCCCTCTTGTGGCAGACACATGATCGCCACTCAAAAGGCTGTGCATTCTGATCCCGACAGTCAATTAAACACACACATATTCAAGCTCAGGGGAGCTTTGCCCCCCCGAGTAGGGGGGCAAAGCTCTCGATTTACCGATTGATCTACGTTCCGATCCTCACCTATGGTCATGAGATTTGGCTCATGACCGAAAGAACGAGATCGCGAGTACAAGCGGCCGAGATGAGTTTCCTCCGCAGGGTGGCTGGGCACTCCCTTAGAGATAGGGTGAGGAGCTCGGGTCACTGGGGAGGAGCTCGGAGTCGAGCCGCTGCTCCTCCACGTTGAAAGGAGTCAGTTGAGGTGGCTCGGGCATCTTTTCCGGATGCCCCCTGGACGCCTCGCTGGAGAGGTGTTCCGGGCACGTCCCACTGGGAGGAGGCCCAGGGGAAGACCCAGGACACACTGGAGGGACTACATCTCTCGGCTGGCTTGGGAACGCCTTGGGGTTTCCCCGGAGGAGGTGTGTGTGGATCGGGAGGTCTGGGCGGCTTTGCTTGAGCTGCTGCCCCCGCGACCCGACTCCGGATAAAGCGGAAGAAAACGGATGGATGGATGGACATATTCAAGAACTGCAGCAATGGTAGGCAATCCTGCTCCCAACTATAATCAGATTACAAGTAATTCAAATGTATGTACATACATACATGTAATCCACATGTATTCTTTCAAAGTAATCCTACCCAACCTTGCTTATGTTATACTATAAATGCTTAAAATACATTTGATAAGTTATGGTGACTTCATAATCCCTGCAGGAAATACCTATAGACAAAGTTCCCTTTATAAGTGTATACGTTTGTAATAGGGTGGTCCATAAAAATGGTCAAAATTTTTTTTTCAAAAAACATCAAGTCTCACCCTCTAAATTTGTTGTACCTAACATAAAAACACATCATGTACAATTTCATAAAACTCTAATTTTTACTGGTAGCACACAGCCCTTAAAGATTTTGCTGGCAATAACTTTGTCATATAGTATGGTCATTTCCAGATATTTCAAAATTATTTCTGTCTGTTTAATATTGATATGTCGGGACAGAAATTATGGCAATACACTGGAAAATCAAATCTTTTCATATCCCATAAAATAGTTAACACTAAAACATGAATTGTGAGATACAGTTCTTCTCGTACATGTATCATGCTCCTACAATACCTACATACTGGGGTAGCAAAGATTTTGTAACAATCAAACATTGCATTTTCATTTTATTGATGAAATACTGTTTCATTATTGATAAATTTAAATAAGTCTATGCTTTATATATTTCCACATATATTTTGATCTAGCTCCAAACAATAATATTCTTTATGCCTTGCAGTACTTAATATTCAAAAATGTATGAATCAGCACAAGAACCAATTATACAGCTGTGTAACATAAGAGAACATCCTTTACATGATAATGATATTTAAGTTGCTTGCATCATGACCAAGACTTGCTGCCGTTTCAGTCAGAATATAGGTGGCACTTCTGTCTGTTGTTTTGGTCCTATCCAATGCTGCTGCAAGTCCTGGTGTTACAACAGCTTTAATTTTACTGGCTTTTTGTGGCACTGGCATAACAAATTCTTCATCTGGACTTTCTGTGTTCTCTTCACTCTGGCTGGAGACAGTGTCAGGTAGTGAGACATTAGATGGTCCAGGCTCCTCCAGTTTCTCTTTGTATTTTGCTTCTGCAACTTTCCTTTTTTCTGCTCTTTGTTCTTTGGCAGTTTGTATTTTATCTATGCCTGCCATGCATCCCCTTCTACCTTTCTCTCACTGAGCAAGTAGGAACTGTCTGTCATCTTCAAACTTTATCATTGTTAGGACATCCTGATGTGCCATGTCAAACAAGTCCTCCAAAGATTCACAAAACACTGTTTAATTTTTCTTCTGCTTGTCTGTATTGCGATTCTTGGTCTTATTCAATGTTGTCCATTTTCCGAACACCTTTTCTAACTTTGTGATCAGATGCTGCTTTGCCCTCAGTGGGATTCTAGCTCTCTCCCAAAAAGGAATTGCCATGTCTATAGAGGTCACAGCAGCATCATGGACAGTTTTCTTCAAATCAGTGTGTTTGAAGAAAAATACCTTGAGTATTTGCCCATTTGAGGGCAATTTGTTTCCCTTTATTTCAGTCGGTGGAACCAATAAGGTATACAAATGTTCTACTTCTAGTAGCTGACATGTTTTACTGAAGTTTCCAGTTAATGGTTAAGCATGTTAAGTCAGCAAGTGTCTCTTTTTACATTTATCTCATGTTAGATTCACCATCACCAAAGATCTGAAAGAAAAGAAGCTGTGAATTGAAGCAAAATTTTCAGCTTGTAGCCTAAAATAACATTTTTGAAAGTATGTTGTTTGTGAGAAATATTTAAACCCAGGTATAGTTTTAAATTGAATATAAAATTATACTTTAGTTACACTCAGGTGGTTAACTTCTATCCTCTTTATAAGTGATGTGATTAGATACTGGATAATGGATAACCTATTGCACGGGCACTCGGGCAGCGATAACTGATATATTTACAACCTTCAGCTATGATGTGCTACCTCTAAATATTAATGTATGACAAAAATATTTGGCAGGCTTTCTTTTTTCCCAAAGCATCATAAAATGAAGGGGTGAGAGTAATGAATTTCCAACTTTTATTTTTTGAACCACCCTAGTTTGTAAATTAGAATGCAGGTTTTTCGGGATAAATCCTGTCATTGATTGACGTGTGTCATCTCAGTGAGCAACCAATTTGTTCTTCTTACAAACATTAAATGTGTGAGATATGTGGTTTGGAAGAGGCACAAATACTCACTTCCACACGTGGGTGCTAATGTGGTTCTCCACCATGGCACTTAGGGCAACCCGTAGGTGGTGCAAACGCCGGTCAAAGGTGAAGATGCTACAGCCCAATAAGCGACATCCAAAAGTACACAGCTAAACAAGACAGAGGACAATGCATAGAAATGGAGTTGTCTGCTGTTAGGTTCATGTGTCATGATCGATTCATTATGCACATGTATAAAAGTCAACTTTTACCCTTAAAGCAGTGGTTCTTAAACTCTCTTTATCCAAAGCTCCAACCCCTCCTTTCCCTTTAAAGCCAAAAATTAATTTCCAAACTAACAACTTGGTATTTATCAAACACTATTAATACAAGCGAAGCGCTGCACAGCAGCGCGAAGCTCGCTCTTATGGCAGATGAAGGCACAAACCGGAAATGACACAAAACAATCCGGAAATGGCACAAAAAAAAAATCTGCCCATAGGGGAAAAAGCGACAAGCTGGACAACATTGTCATAAAAAGCAGTAAAAAGCCACAAACTGATGGTAGACAAATCCACAAACCGCAAATGGCACAAAAAAATCTGCTCATGATAGACGACGCAGCCGCAAACTGGACAACATTTTCGTCAAAAGCCACAAATCGATGGTAGGTTCTGCAAGAATTATTCAATTTTGAATTATTGTTTGATGATATATAAACACAGATACTGAAGACCTTTGCTCTTTAATGTCAGCGACAACAAACATATAATGTGTGAAATACCACGTGTTCCAATACTTTTGGAGGGCACTGTATCCTAACCTTATGATGAATGCAAAATGAGTGTGGTATTATTACCATTTTAAGAATGTTTAATTTTCACTGTTGCTGCACTTTGTGTGAAATCAGTCATATCGTATATCATATTGATATGACAATATTAAGATATGATAATTTGGCCATACTCTACAGCCCTACTGTCAACTAGCTGAAAACTTTGAATATTAATTTACATCTACATTTAAAAAATGCTTAAAGTGGCAGGTGGTTAAAAGGGCTGAAAGGTTTTAGCCATGCTCCACCGAAGCATTTACTCATAAGGACATAAATGACAGAGAGATGCTGAAGCGCTTCGCTTGTCATGTCCGTGACATATACGAGGTCTATTAGATAAGAAACCGACACTTTTATTTTTTATTTTTTAACTATATGGATTTGAATGACGTGCGATTACACCAATCATGCTTGAACCCTCGTGCGCATGCGTGAGTTTTTTCACGCGTGTCAGTGACGTCATTTCCCTGTGGGCAGGCCTTGAGTGAGATGTGGTCCAGCCCTCTCGGCTGAATTCCTTTGTTTCACACGCTGCTCGAGACGGCGCACGTTGCTTTATCAAAATTTTTTCTGGACCTGTGAGGAATATCCGAGTGGACACTATTCGAGAAATTTAGCTGGTTTTCGGTGAAAAGTTTAACGGCTGATGAGAGATTATGGGGTGTTTCTGTCGCTGTAAGGACTTCCCACGGAGCGGGACGTCGCGCAGCGCTTCCAGGCGCCGTCGTCGGCCTGTTTCGACCTGAAAACATCCTAATTTAAGGCTTAATTCACCCAGGACGTCGTGAGAGAACAGAGAAGATTCAGAAGAGGCCGGCATGAAGACTTTATGCGGACATTCCACTGTTTAAGGACACTTTTTAATGAAAGACGTGCGCGCAAATTTGCCGAGTCGTTTCCGTGACGACTCTGCGAATCTGTGTGCGCCGCAACAGGAAAAACACCTCCGTGTTGAAAACCATTTGTAAAATTCAGGCGGCTTTTGATGGCTTTCAACAAGTGAGTAACTGAGAAATTGTTTAACAGCTTGGGCATGTTCCAACTTGCCCGTTAAGGTTTCCAACAGAGGTGTTTTTCCTGTCGCGACCCCCCGCGGTCGGGTCTGGCCCGACATGCGACTCTGCCCGCACGTTCTTTCATTACAAAATGTCCCTTAACAATGGAATGTCCGAATAAACTCCTCATGCCGACTTCTTCTGAAAGTTCTCTGTTCTCTGACGACTTACTGGGTCAACAGAGCCTGAAATGCGGAAGTTTTCAACTTGAAACGGCGAGACGTTGCCACCTCGGAGCGCAGATCGCCGTCAGGCGCCGTGGGCCGTCCTTAAAGCGACACTACCAGACCAAAATCTCTCATCAGCCGTTAAAATTTTTTACCGAAAACCAGCTGAATTTATCGAATGGTGTCCACTCAGTTGTGCCTTACAGTTTTGAAAAAATTTTTATCAAACAAAGCAGCAGTCTCTGAGCCATTCCTAAACAATGAAAAAAACGACGAGAGGGTGGGCCACTCCTCACTCAAAGACTGCCCACAGGCGAATGACGTAACCGACAGGCGTGAAAAAAACTCTTGCATGCCCACGAGGGTTCAAGCATGTCTGATATAATCACACGTGATTCAAATCCATATGGTTTTTGAAAAAAATAATAAGGTCGGATACTTATCTAATAGACCTCGTACATATTATGAAGGACAATGGCAACAAAACAGCCCATTTTATTTTTTTTAAAGGAGGTCCTGGGATCGATTCCTGGGTGCTCCAGCTTCCTCGCACTTTCAAAGACATGCAGTCTAGGCAAATTGGTGCCTCTAAATTGACTGCAGGCGTGTGTGCACATGTGAATGTGTTTGTATGGCTCTGATGGACTGGTGTCCTGTCCAGGGTGTACTCCACCTCTCACCAGGACCCTGACTTAGAATAAGCAGACATAGAAAATAAATAAATGAAGTAATTGTGCAATAGTAATAGTAATTGCGCAATTGAATTTGCTTTGTTTTTTCTTATGTGCAAAAAAAAAAAAAAAAAAAAAAAAAAAAAAAAAATTCTGTGTTTATACATGAAATGTCATCTCCGTGGATTAAATCTTATCTGTTTAGTTCAGCTGCTAAACATCATCCTTTTTGTGTGCCTAACTTTTGACAATGTGATTTTGCTTCATTTGAACTTATTTGCATTTTACAGTGCAACAGTTGTCTGGGCCCTTCCTACAATGGCTCAGCACCCCCAGAGGGGCTGATGTTGACCTCATAGTTTGAGAACCACTGCTTTAAAGCAACAACAACAAAAAAAAGAAGTATATCTGAATTGATGGCACAAATCCTGTTGTCCTGGCTGCTGTGGTTCTGTAGGTATCTGTGCTCACCCCAAGGGGTTTGGGGTGCCAAGGTGTGGCAGGCAG
The DNA here is from genome assembly GCF_902500255.1 of Thalassophryne amazonica. Taxonomy (NCBI): domain Eukaryota; kingdom Metazoa; phylum Chordata; class Actinopteri; order Batrachoidiformes; family Batrachoididae; genus Thalassophryne; species Thalassophryne amazonica. Next base: position 60,228,546 of record NC_047108.1, read on the forward strand.
GTCTGCTGAGTCCTCCTCCTCCTCATCTTCACTCTCCTCACTCGACAACAGGCTCTGGTTGAAGGGATAGGGAGGGTGTACATCCATTTCTACAGTGTGGCTGTTATTGTCCTCTGGTAAGCTTTCTGTTGGATCACTGGACCTATGTTGGAGTTAAAACCAGACAAAATCTACTATATTAGAAAACAGATCAACAACATTAACACCAGGTTCTATCTTTGTCTTTGTGTAGTCACAATACCTGCACCTGCAAGAGACCTAAGTTATCATAGTAAACAGCAGCATGGTTACTCCTGAAAAACTTTCTAAGGAATCTTAAAAATTCTTATTTCACACCTGAGAATATTGCAGTTGCTGTGAATGTTGTATTTGCTGGACGGAGTTGCTGATTTCTTTTCAAAAGCTTCCAGGGATGGCTCAGCAATTTTTAGTTTCACGCAGTGTTGATCCTGTTCTCCTCCGGCTGACGAAGATCTCGGTTCTCTTGCCAGCTGATCAAAAGTCTTGCTCCTGCTCAGCGCACTCTGCTGCTGGTGGATGGGCTCAGTCTGTTTCATAACAGGAGCACAAAACATAAAAGGTGGAGCTTTTTCAGTACACTTAAATGATAAAACCAGTATTCATTATACACACGCATAACACACCAAAACATCTCAGGCTTGCATCTCAGATGTACCTTTTGGCAAACTGTAGCTGAACTTTCAGGTCTTCTTTTTTTAAGAAAATCCTCCTCTATACCACTTCATCATGAAGCTGTACAACTGATGATGCCAGTCATTCAGTTAGATGTCTAAACGCTAAAACCTTCAAAATTAGTGCATTACTTTAAAACTAAAACATATAGCTGATATTTTCACTTTGTAAAATGACAGACGTGATGTTAATTCCAATAACTTGTCCGGAATTAGTTTGCTTAAAATTTAAACCTAAGTCAAAACTGTCTGCCTGTGCAAGACTCCACTAATACGCCAGGACGTCCGTATGGTGTGGAAAATAAATTATCTTTTTTTCCCCTCTTCATTTTCTTTCTGGTAGTCAGCTCTCCTCTGTCTGAAGAGGATAAAGCTCTACCATTCATGGCTGTCTGTCTGCTACAAAACATGTAACAGGTAGGCACTAAAATCTCTGATTTCAGACTTTACAAATGTTTTTAAATGTTAAGCTTTATTCACTATGCCCGCAAAAAATATGTTAGTGGTATAAATGTTATCTGAACTCAATTTATCAGAAGCTAATTGGTCCACTGATGGTTTTCAAAGTTAACTGAAAAGCTAATCCGCTAATGAAAACGTTAGCTTTGATAATTAGCGGTTAGGGGATTAGCGGAACTGTGCCCACCACTGACAGTATCTCAAAAAACAATATATGTTATCATAACTCACAAAATTAAAAAAAAAGCATATAAATAAGCCAAATTCATTCCATGGCTTCGTCAAATCAGGACCTTCAGCGTGCACTGGGGCGGTTTGCAGCCGAGTGTGAAGCGTCCGGGATGAAAATCAGAAGCTCCAAATCCGAGGCCATGGTTCTCAACCGGAAAAAGGTGCTTTGCCCTCTTCAGGTCGGTGGAGTGTCCTTGCCTCAAGTGGAGGAGTTTAAGTATCTCGGGGTCTTGTTCATGAGTGAGGGACAGTGGAGCGTGAGACCGATAGACGGATCGGTGCAGCGTCTGCAGTGATGCGGTCGCTGTATCGGACCGTCGTGGTGAAGAGAGAGCTGAGTAGGGGGGCAAGGCTCTCGATTTACCGATCGATCTGCGTTCCAATCCTCACCTATGGTCATGAGATTCGGCTCATGACCGAAAGAACGAGGTCGCGAGTACAAGCGGCCAAGATGAGTTTCCTCCGCAGGGTGGCTGGGCACTCACTTAGAGATAGGGTGAGGAGCTCGGTCACCCGGGAGGAGCTCGGAGTCGAGCCGCTGCTCCTCCACGTCGAAAGGAGTCAGTTGAGATGGCTCGGGCATCTTTTCTGGATGCCCCCTGGACGCCTTGCTGGAGAGGTGTTCCGGGCACCTCCCACTGGGAGGAGGCCCCGGGGAAGACCCAGGACACGCTGGAGGGACTACATCTCTCGGCTGGCTTGGGAACGCCTTGGGGTTCCCCCGGAGGAGCTGGGGGAGGTGTGTGTGGATCGGGAGTTCTGGGCGGCTTTGCTTGAGCTGCTGCCCCCGCGACCCAACTCCGGATAAAGCGGAAGAAGATGGATGGATGGATGGAAATTCATTCCAACTGCTGAAATTTGATATGCCAGATCAAAAAAAAAAAAAAAAAAAATTCTGGATGATTAGTGGAAGCTGGATTGTTATTGGAGATGGTGTGGTCATCAGTGAGCAAGAGATACCATTTCTACACAGAAATGTACCAAATCAGAGAATTTAAACACTATTTGTGAATGTTTCACAGCAGTTAAGTTCTAAAGCACAAATAACACACTAACAAGTCCACACAGCCACATGAAAAGGATGTGTGAACCAGACACTTCTTCCTTCGCTCTCTCAACATATGTGTGGTTTTGAAGTTGCATATAGTTTGAAATGACACTCTTTTTTTTCCCTTCATTTTCAAAGCCTAGATCTACTGACCACTGCTGCTTGTACTGAATATAATGATATTGGTAAGTACAGGAGTTCAAAGAAACATGACAAGGCAAACAAGAGTTTACATTGCATATGAGCTGTCCGGTGCACTGCTTCTTCCTTTCTGGATCCACAACCCCACTGTGTTTGTTCAGGTCACATTCTTTCTCTAGGAAAAGACAGAAAACATAGTAACCATCAGCAACAACAGCACACAGACAGTAATGAAGATCAATGCTGCGTAAAATTTGGGTGAGTGTGCCATTTTTTGCAGTAGGGCCTGGAAAGCTTGTCTGTGCCTACTGCATACTACTGAAAGACAAAACAGATAACATTGCATTTTTATTTTGTCCACAAACATTGCTATATACAGACTATCTCACTCACTCATCTTCAACTGCTTACTCCAATTACGGGTCGCAGGGGAGCTGGAGCCTATCCCAGCAGTCATAGGGCTTGAGTCAGAGGGCAGGGTACACCTTGGACAGGAAGCCAGTCTGTCGCAGGGTCATATATAGACAAGCAAGCACATTCAGACCCACACACAATTTAAAGTGTCCAATCCACCTAACCTGCATGTCTTTGGATGTGGGAAGAAGCTGGAGCACCCAGAAGGAACCCATGCAAACACGAGGAGAACATGCAAACTCCACACAGAAAGGCCACAGGGGGGAATCGATCGCATGATCTTCTTGTTGTGAGGTAACAGTGCTAACCACTAATTCACCGTGTTACCACACAGACTACCTATACATGTTACATGGTCAAGACTACAGTCTAAAAACTAAAACCTTGACTCAACACAGTATTTCCCCCGATAGTGTTATAGGACTGTTAGGCCACCAGCCCAGCAGGAACCACTGCCAGGCCAGACTTTTTTTCTTTTTAGTAACGCCAATGTAAATTATTGCTATCCATTAATTTAGATGGCAATCATTTCTGCACATAGGCAGAGCTTTGATTCTTGGTTTCCCTGGAGTCCCAGACCAGTTGGCATCACGTTTCATGTTTTTTTTTTTTTATTTTACTGGACAAATGACAAAACACACACACCCAGCACAGGGGTTTCAGTCATCTCCTGTCACTGTGCCCGTAATACCCTAAAAAAAAAAAAAATTGGTACGCCTCTGACTGCCACGGCCTTTGTGTAAAACTCCAACTTCCAGTCACTTTTGTCTTATTACATTTATGTGCTCTTGCAATCATCACAAGTAGGGATGGGTACTGATAAGATTTTATCGATATTGATGCCATTATCGATTCCGCTTATTGATCCGATTCCTTATCGATTCCCTTATCAATACCCCTTATGAATTTTCGGTGTACAAAAAGTAGGCTTTACAGGTTTTCTATGTCAACAACATTTTACTGAGTCTTAAAGTAAATAAATATGAAAATGGTCACTGGATCCTTGATCTCTGGACTTAAATAAACTCTACATAGTGGATCCTTGACCTCTAAATAGAAATAAACAAAATCTGTAGTTTTTGTCAAAAGTATTTCCTTTCAGACATTAATGGCACGAATGTCACTCCATACCGCTGAGCTGAGCTCAGCCGGCTGCACGTCAGCATCAATGTAATTCATAAAGAATGCAGGACGTGTCATTTTGGGAGAAAAAAAAAACGTTTTAGTCGATTGTAGCTTATTTTTTGTATTACAACATTTGGAAAGAGGAGTCATTTGATTTGAAACAGCGATTTTCTTTGAAGTTATTAATTCCGGCCAGACTCTGTCTCGGCAGAGAGCCACACACCATTTGGAGCTGTGCAAACGGAACGGAGAACGATTCGCGTTTCTTGCCTGCAACAAGACAAGAGTCCCAGTGAGTGACTTTAATCAGCACAAAAGTAGGATATCACATAATTCAAAGCAAAGAGTACAAAAATAAATGAAGTATAAAAACTTGAGCTCTGTGTGAAGGTTTGTCAGAGAGCAGCTTGTTAAGTCAGCCATTGCGCAGCACCTGAATCAGAGCTGCTAATTTGCAGCCCACAGGCCACGCTCAGCCCAGCCTCCTTTTGTGCGGGCCTGCTTTACCAGAGTGCCTGGACTTCAATTTTGAATAAAAAGTGGATGCACATGCACCCTGAGATCTGTCAGTGGTGACTGGAAGGATTCAGACAATGAATAAGCATATTAAATTTTCATTATAGCCAAATATATTGTTAGCACCCAGTAGTGGGAAGGGTCGTGATGTTATCTTTAGGTATTGTTTAATATGAAAAATACATATTTATTTTTCTCTGAAAAGTGGGGGGCTTTTGTGTTTCTCAGCACCTCACATTTTTCAGTGGGTATCACCAAGTCTGGAAAAAATTCTCAGGGAAACACCACAACTTACTGTTGCTGTTTTTGTAAAGTGGGGGGCTTTTGTGTTTCTGAGCACCTCACATTTTTCAGTGGGTATCACCAAGTCTGGAAAAAATTCTCAGGGAAACACCACAACTTACTGTTGCTGTTTTTGTAACTCCGGCTGTAGGTTTTTGTGCTCCTCACAGGACTTGCTGATTCACTGAAATGTCCAGCCGTGGGCTTCTGCACAGACGGTCTCTCTGAAGGAGAAGAAGCAGAGGAAGCTGACGAGGTAGAACAATCGCCAGGGGGCAGGGGTCCTGACTGCCACAGAGAAATCCTGGGGCGAGGTGTAGAGGAGGAATGTGGAAGGTGAGGGTTCTCCTGAGGGAACTTCTCTGCTGAAGATAAACTGAATAAATAGACAGCTAAAATTACAAATGGAAAAATCCATGCAATTCACATTTGCAATAAAGATGCATCAAGTACAGAAATTAAGGATCGTGCCTGCCCTAACTTTTCACAAAATTCTCTGTGCAAAGAATAAGTTCATATATGATATACATGTATTCCCTGATGCTCTGCGACAGTCTAAAGTAAAGCGAATGCAATACCACGAGGCGACGCTCCGATGCATTTTACACAACAGCCACTGGCGGCACTGTGGAAGAGCGGTCACCATCTTGAATGGCTGATAATAACATCAGCATTCCGGACAGTAGTTTAAGATACATTTTTGTATTGATGGATCATTAATAGGATTTATTTTCATCACGAGTAGAACACTGAAAAAACGATGGATCGCCGTGGTGAATGCTGGGACCATTGTGACTAATAAAATAATTACAAAAAGAGTTTCAGCTCTTAAACTAAGTGATTTGTTTTTCTTCATGTTGGTGGCTGAGAAATGCACCCGGTGTCACATACTACTTCTTTAAAAGCACTGCGGTTATTCACAAGCAATTCCCATAATAAGGAATTAAAGTATTTCTAGACATACTCTGTGGACAAGTTTTCATCAGGCTTTGATTCTGACTCCAGGAGAAAGAACACCAACAGGTAAAATTAAAAACCTTCATTTACTCTGTGTGCAGCCAACACGTCTGCTTCAAATGTTAACAGCGTCAGGTTCAGATATGGAGAGAAATCTGAACCACAGTTCAAAAAGTTCCACTCTAATGACCAACGTGAAGCAACGCAAATGCAAAATAAAGCATAATATTCCAATGTCAGCTTTGATTCCTAAGGAAGTTTCACAGTGCCGTCAATACATCAAATCATAAAATTTTATGGATGTGACCAGTTTGCACTGACAGTTTAGTTTGACTGTGACGTTGTGGAATCATTACATGTTATGAACGTGTTCAGCCTGCCCATGCATTAATGTACTTATTTTACTTATTCAAAGTATCAAAGTATGTGGAAAAGACAAAAGAAAAATGTTAACTTTTGCAGCAGCTGTGGTGACCTTGGTTTCTTTCATCAGCCACATCATGTGGTCTGACCACAGACTGTGTGGGTCTGACAAGTTTAAAACAGTCCAACATGGCGGCGGAAGAATGGAGCCATGGGGGTTATCTGTTGCTATGGGGCGTTCTATTGAGCTTCACCTCTTGGTACTACATTCTCTTTGTCTAAAATACATAACACAAGTTCACCTGGACCAACTCCATTTTGCCATTTATACAGTGCATCATTTTTCAACAAACTAAGGTGGAGGGTGGAAAGGTGCTGTGTTTAGTCTCTTCATTAATCATGGGTGTGTTTGGAGCATAATGAAACCAAGCAAACACACTGTAATTTCTTTGGAGAGCTGGATGTGTTGGAACCTGATGCAATGCTATTTAGATGTCAGACTCAAGTGAGAGCTTTTTCAGTGAGGAAACATCTGCAAAGCACCAAAGGGCACAAGTGGATTACTTACAGAACCAGGAACCAAAGCTCCCTCAGGGAAATGCCAAATATTAAACAGACTGCATTTATGTATATAGCGCTTTTATGTTCAAAACACTTTACAGTCATGCCTCATTACAGCAACACACCAGCACTGCATCTGACCACACCTTGTTTAAAAGTGCAAGAATCTTGCACGTAATCTTGCTATTTAGACAACATGGACGTTGGCCATGAAAATGACAATTATGCCAGCTAGAAAGTAAAAATGACACTTGTGCTGCTTACTGCTTTGTGCCAGTGTGCAACAACTCCGTAAAGCCTGTGTCGCAGACCGAACGATCCACCCCTAAAAATTGGTCCGCCATGGCTCCACTGCGCATTGCGTCATTTCAGAGCGCTGAGATGGAGTCTCTTCACCCAAAGTGATCAAATGAATGAACGGTATTATTAAACATCAAATGACAAGGTAAAACCTCTTACATCATTCTAAAGTCAGTTTTAAGCAGAAACAAGGGAAACTTGGTGAGTCTTTGAAATGACAGGCTCGCAGTGAATGCATCAGCTAGCAGCTTGTATAGCTGAGGTGCTCTGATCACTTACGCCGTCTTTTATGATGAAATACTGCTGAATTTATTTATGTGGAAATGATTGTTGTACAAAAGCTTCAGATATCTGTCGCTGAGATAGATGATGAGTGGAGTGCAGTTTTAAGCAGAAACGAGGTGATAATTGGTGTCCCACGGGCGGCAGATGACACATTAGTTCCCCCCTGGCAGATCCCAAGCAGGCTGACTGGGTGACTGTGAGGAGGAAGCGTAGTTCTAAACAGAAGCCCCGTGTACACCGCCAACCCGTTCACATTTCTAACCGTTTTTCCCCACTCGACGACACACCCGCCGAGGATCAAACTCTGGTTATTGGCGACTCTATTTTGAGAAATGTGAAGTTAGCGACACCAGCAACCATAGTCAATTGTCTTCCGGGGGCCAGAGCAGGCGACATTGAAGGAAATTTGAAACTGCTGGCTAAGGCTAAGCGTAAATTTGGTAAGATTGTAATTCACGTCGGCAGTAATGACACCCGGTTACGCCAATCGGAGGTCACTAAAATTAACATTAAATCGGTGTGTAACTTTGCAAAAACAATGTCGGACTCTGTAGTTTTCTCTGGGCCCCTCCCCAATCGGACCGGGAGTGACATGTTTAGCCGCCTGTTCTCCTTGAATTGCTGGCTGTCTGAGTGGTGTCCAAAAAATGAGGTGGGCTTCATAGATAATTGGCAAAGCTTCTGGGGAAAACCTGGTCTTGTTAGGAGAGACGGCATCCATCCCACTTTGGATGGAGCAGCTCTCATTTCTAGAAATCTGGCCAATTTTCTTAAATCCTCCAAACCGTGACTATCCAGGGTTGGGACCAGGAAGCAGAGTTGTAGTCTTACACACCTCTCTGCAGCTTCTCTCCCCCTGCCATCCCCTCATTACCCCATCCCCGTAGAGACGGTGCCTGCTCCCAGACCACCAACAACCAGCAAAAATCTATTTAAGCATAAAAATTCAAAAAGAAAAAATAATATAGCACCTTCAACTGCACCACAGACTAAAACAGTTAAATGTGGTCTATTAAACATTAGGTCTCTCTCTTCTAAGTCCCTGTTGGTAAATGATATAATAATTGATCAACATATTGATTTATTCTGCCTAACAGAAACCTGGTTACAGCAGGATGAATATGTTAGTTTAAATGAGTCAACACCCCCGAGTCACACTAACTGTCAGAATGCTCGTAGCACGGGCCGAGGAGGAGGATTAGCAGCAATCTTCCATTCCAGCTTATTAATTAATCAAAAACCCAGACAGAGCTTTAATTCATTTGAAAGCTTGTCTCTTAGTCTTGTCCATCCAAATTGGAAGTCCCAAAAACCAGTTTTATTTGTTATTATCTATCGTCTACCTGGTCGTTACTGTGAGTTTCTCTGTGAATTTTCAGACCTTTTGTCTGACTTAGTGCTTAGCTCAGATAAGATAATTATAGTGGGCGATTTTAACATCCACACAGATGCTGAGAATGACAGCCTCAACACTGCATTTAATCTATTATTAGACTCTATTGGCTTTGCTCAAAAAGTAAATGAGTCCACCCACCACTTTAATCATATCTTAGATCTTGTTCTGACTTATGGTATGGAAATAGAAGACTTAACAGTATTCCCTGAAAACTCCCTTCTGTCTGATCATTTCTTAATAACATTTACATTTACTCTGATGGACTACCCAGCAGTGGGGAATAAGTTTCATTACACTAGAAGTCTTTCAGAAAGCGCTGTAACTAGGTTTAAGGATATGATTCCTTCTTTATGTTCTCTAATGCCATATACCAACACAGTGCAGAGTAGCTACCTAAACTCTGTAAGGGAGATAAAGTATCTCGTCAATAGTTTTACATCCTCATTGAAGACAACTTTGGATGCTGTAGCTCCTCTGAAAAAGAGAGCTTTAAATCAGAAGTGCCTGACTCCGTGGTATAACTAACAAACTCGCAGCTTAAAGCAGATAACCCGTAAGTTGGAGAGGAAATGGCGTCTCACTAATTTAGAAGATCTTCACTTAGCCTGGAAAAAGAGTCTGTTGCTCTATAAAAAAGCCCTCCGTAAAGCTAGGACATCTTTCTACTCATCACTAATTGAAGAAAATAAGAACAACCCCAGGTTTCTTTTCAGCACTGTAGCCAGGCTGACAAAGAGTCAGAGCTCTATTGAGCTGAGTATTCCATTAACTTTAACTAGTAATGACTTCATGACTTTCATTGCTAACAAAATTTTAACTATTAGAGAAAAAATTACTCATAAACATCCCAAAGACGTATCGTTATCTTTGGCTGCTTTCAGTGATGTCGGTATTTGGTTAGACTCTTTCTCTCCGATTGTTCTGTCTGAGTTATTTTCATTAGTTACTTCATCCAAACCATCAACATGTTTATTAGACCCCATTCCTACCAGGCTGCTCAAGGAAGCCCTACCATTATTTAATGCTTCGATCTTAAATATGATCAATCTATCTTTGTTAGTTGGCTATGTACCACAGGCTTTTAAGGTGGCAGTAATTAAACCATTACTTAAAAAGCCATCACTTGACCCAGCTATCTTAGCTAATTATAGGCCAATCTCCAACCTTCCTTTTCTCTCAAAAATTCTTGAAAGGGTAGTTGTAAAACAGCTAACTGATCATCTGCAGAGGAATGGTCTATTTGAAGAGTTTCAGTCAGGTTTTAGAATTCATCATAGTACAGAAACAGCATTAGTGAAGGTTACAAATGATCTTCTTATGGCCTCGGACAGTGGACTCGTCTCTGTGCTTGTTCTGTTGGACCTCAGTGCTGCTTTTGATACTGTTGACCATAAAATTTTATTACAGAGATTAGAGCATGCCATAGGTATTAAAGGCACTGCGCTGCGGTGGTTTGAATCATATTTGTCTAATAGATTACAATTTGTTCATGTAAATGGGGAATCTTCTTCACAGACTAAAGTTAATTATGGAGTTCCACAAGGTTCTGTGCTAGGACCAATTTTATTCACTTTATACATGCTTCCCTTAGGCAGTATTATTAGACGGTATTGCTTAAATTTTCATTGTTACGCAGATGATACCCAGCTTTATCTATCCATGAAGCCAGAGGACACACACCAATTAGCTAAACTGCAGGATTGTCTTACAGACATAAAGACATGGATGACCTCTAATTTCCTGCTTTTAAACTCAGATAAAACTGAAGTTATTGTACTTGGCCCCACAAATCTTAGAAACATGGTGTCTAACCAGATCCTTACTCTGGATGGCATTACCCTGACCTCTAGTAATACTGTGAGAAATCTTGGAGTCATTTTTGATCAGGATATGTCATTCAAAGCGCATATTAAACAAATATGTAGGACTGCTTTTTTGCATTTACGCAATATCTCTAAAATCAGAAAGGTCTTGTCTCAGAGTGATGCTGAAAAACTAATTCATGCATTTATTTCCTCTAGGCTGGACTATTGTAATTCATTATTATCAGGTTGTCCTAAAAGTTCCCTAAAAAGGCTTCAGTTAATTCAAAATGCTGCAGCTAGAGTACTGACGGGGACTAGAAGGAGAGAGCATATCTCACCCATATTGGCCTCTCTTCATTGGCTTCCTGTTAATTCTAGAATAGAATTTAAAATTCTTCTTCTTACTTATAAGGTTTTGAATAATCAGGTCCCATCTTATCTTAGGGACCTCGTAGTACCATATCACCCCAATAGAGCGCTTCGCTCTCAGACTGCAGGCTTACTTGTAGTTCCTAGGGTTTGTAAGAGTAGAATGGGAGGCAGAGCCTTCAGCTTTCAGGCTCCTCTCCTGTGGAACCAGCTCCCAATTCAGATCAGGGAGACAGACACCCTCTCTACTTTTAAGATTAGGCTTAAAACTTTCCTTTTTGCTAAACCTTATAGTTAGGGCTGGATCAGGTGACCCTGAACCATCCCTTAGTTATGCTGCTATAGACGTAGACTGCTGGGGGGTTCCCATGATGCACTGTTTCTTTCTCTTTTTGCTCTGTATGCACCACTCTGCATTTAATCATTAGTGATCGATCTCTGCTCCCCTCCACAGCAGTCTTTTTCCTGGTTCTCTCCCTCAGCCCCAACCAGTCCCAGCAGAAGACTGCCCCTCCCTGAGCCTGGTTCTGCTGGAGGTTTCTTCCTGTTAAAAGGGAGTTTTTCCTTCCCACTGTAGCCAAGTGCTTGCTCACAGGGGGTCGTTTTGACCGTTGGGGTTTTACATAATTATTGTATGGCCTTGCCTTACAATATAAAGCGCCTTGGGGCAACTGTTTGTTGTGATTTGGCGCTATATAAAAAAATTGATTGATTGATTGACATGCGCAGTGAAGGCAGGGCAGACCGATTTTTAGGGCGGACCGTTCGGTGTGCGACACTGGTCGTACACTACACAATGATACAATGTAATAGCGCCTCATCAATGTAAGGCAGGAACATACTGCAGAGGGACAGCAAACCACAGAATACATGTTATGGTATGCAGCTCTATCAGTGCAGAGAAGGAGCTGATCAGCACTGGATAGGATGTTTCATCTGTGGCCGATGCGGGCTTGAGTGAAAGAAAAGTAGGGGGAGGAAAAGTAGGGGAGGTGATGTCATTTCTAGTGGTTAAGCATTGCGCTTGAAACCAGAGGATCCTCAGTTCAAATCCCAGCTTGACCGGAAAATCACTAAGGGCCCTTGGGCTAAAGGTCCTTAATCCCCTAGTTGTGTAAAGCACTTCGAGCAGACGGAAAAGCGCTATATAAATGCAGTCCAGTTGTTTATTCATCCCCCAAAGGATATCATCATTTCCTGTGCACACTCGCTCTGTATGTGCACATTATCACACAATGCACATTATGGCGTAACACCGCTCGCATAGCACAAGCTTTCAAGCTTTGAGCATGCTCTAAATTGCTGCGATGCGGTTTTACTTCAACAGGCATGTGAAGCTCATCAATGACAATGATTCGATGCGCATCTCGATACACTACCAGCGATACAATACATATAGCAATACATGACAATACTGACTATACGATTCACCCCTGTTCCCGATTCGATGCGATTTCATACGTATTTGATGGCGATTCAATTCCTCACAATGTGATACGATGTGAAGCGATTTGGTGCAATACGATGTGATTCAACATGATGCAAAGAAATTATACCAAAAATTTTAATAGGAAATAAGAAGCTGCAATTCAGTATGGTACTAAGGTATTCTTCTTCTGATTCTACTAGAAGCAGAGGACTTGTTTTACTCCTTATCAGCAAATTTACCAGATTCAACATTATGGAACAGGAATCAGTTCCCTCATATGTGGAACCTGCTTCATCACATTGTCAGAACTTAAACAGTAAACAGTAAGACAACATCACTCTCAATGAGTGACTTAAAGTAAGTCACTCATTGAGAGACTACCGCCTTGGCAAAAGTAATCTGAAATACTTTTCTCACCAGAGTTTTGCTGGAGATTTACAATCTGAGGAATATCCAAGTGGAGCAGCGGCAGCCATATGGTTTAGCAGCACGGCATTCTTTACAAATGAGCTGCGTCTTGTGAAGTTTCCCATCGTCTTTAAAACAGCTGAAGTATCTCCAAATGCCTGATTTAAATGTTGTAGGTGCGTCAAAAATCTCCAACCACTCATGGACCTCCATTTTGTTGTGGTAGAAATGTGCTTTAAATGGACTGCATTTATATAGCACTTTTCCATCTGCATCAGACGCTCAAAGCGCTTTACAAATAATGCCTCATATTCACCCGATGTCAGGGTGCTGCCATACAAGGTGCTCACTACACACTGGGAGCAAGTAGGGGATTAAAGACCTTGCCCAAAGGCCCTTATGCTTTCTGGCTTCCGCCCGTGTTCAAAACAAAACACGAAGCAGGGATGGTGCATTCAATGTGCCTCGGGAAAAAAAAAAAAATTGATGCAAACATGCAGCGAACGATGCGATCGTGATTTCACCCGTCAATTGAATCGATTCACACTGAATGAATCGATACACTTACATCGCGCACATTCGTATCTAGATACCAATTTGTATCGATTAATCTCCACATGCCCACAACACACACATTTCTTCTGGAATTGCTCCATACACAATGCTATTTATGTCTGATTTACAGTAATGCACATCTGCATCACAATATACAGTACAGTCAGCTCAAGTTATCTCACATTTCCTGTTACTGTTTGAACAACTCAACAAATGGGGTCCCAGTTCCTAAATCTAGTAATCCTACATCCTTGAATGATTTTAGGCCTGTTGCTCTAACATCAATTTTGATGAAGATTTTTGAGAAATTGGTATGGTCGGTAATGCTAAAAAATACTATGCATGCACTCGATCCGTTACAATTTGCTTACAGGCCTAATAGAGGAGTGGAGGACGCCACACTCACTTTGCTTAATCTGCTTCTCAGGCATTTGGAGGGCAGCGGGTGTCATGCCCGGCTTTTATTTGTTGACTTCTCTTCAGCTTTTAATACAATTCAACCCTGTATTTTAACCCAAAGGCTTTTAGAACATTTTAAATTAAGTAGTAATCTCGTGGGTTGGATTTTAGACTTTTTAACAAACAGAACACAGAAAGTTAGAATGAACGGGATTTTATCAAACACTGTGTTCTTCTACTGGCTCGCCACAAGGGCGTGTGCTCTCACCTCTGTTATTTATTCTCTATACCAGTATGTGTCAGAGGACTTTTAAAAACAGGTTTATTTTAAAATACGTGGATGATACAGTGATTGTCAGTCTGCTGCGGGATAACGAGAGTAGCCACGGTCCTGTAGTTGACCATTTTGTTAAATGGTGTGAGGACTCATATCTTCAGATTAATATATCTAAAACTAAAGATATGGTCATTGATTTTAGGAAGAATGGTAGCACACCTGGCAACACAACAATGAATGGTCAACCAGTTGGAATTGTTAAAACTTATAAATACCTTGGGACTATTATTGATGACTCGCTGAAGTTTGAGGCAAACTGTGAGGCGGTGTGTAGGAAGGGACATCAGCGCTTGTTCTGTCTCAGGAAACTGTCGTATTTTCATATTGGCCAAACCATGTTAACACTATTTTATCGTGCTTTTATTTAATCTGTTTTAGCTTTTTCTTTGGTGGCATGGTTTGGGAGTTTGACATTGAAGGATAGGAACAGACTGAGTCAGATCATTAAATGGTCCAGTCGGTTGATTGGTGAATCGCAGCTGAGTTTAGAGTCCCTGTACACTAAACAATTACAGCGGATAACCAACTGCATTATAGTTGATGACTCCCACCCCCTGGCTAAAGAATTTCAGCTTTTACCTTCTGGCCGTAGGTTTAGAGTCCCAAGGTGTAGAACAAAACGCTACAGGAGTAGTTTTGTCCCAGCAGCAATTGTGCAACTGAACAAATCTTAGTAGGTTTGCATATGGTTATATTTAGATATTTATATACTTATTTATTTATTTGCCCTTTGCACACTAGTTTTAAGCTGACCATCTTTTTAGTGGTTTTAAGGTTGTGAGTCCTTGGTGGTGTTTGTTAACTTGTTTTGTGTATGTTCTTTGTTAGTATTTTTAGTGTTTTTTTTATTGTTGTTGTTGTGTTGACTAACATGGATGCCTTTTTTCTGTTTTCTGTTTGCTGCAAACCAAATCTACCTACGGGTACAAATAAAGTTACCTGAACCTGAACCTGAACAACTCAACAAATGAGCAGTCAACATACAAAGAAATAAAAGGATGTAATCAGGAAGCTCATCAAAACAAATCCAGTATAAACAACTTCAGATGCTACCTGACCGCCTCCTTCTGGGCCTTTATAGGCCTGTGCTGATGAACGGGCAGCGCTGCCAATGGGGCACCAGACTCATGACGTCTCTCTCTAGTAAAAGAGGAAGAGAGACTGGGAGCTGGACGGCCAGGTCGAGGTCGCTGCTGTGGAGCTGAAGTGGACGACTTGCCACACATTTTAGTGAGAGAACCATGGCGTCTCTCACAGTGGTTCTCAAAGGCTTGAGGCTTCACCACTTGACCACAATGGCTGCATACAACCAGATAGAAATCATCATACGCTGGACAGTGGCCATAGATGGGCATATCTGTAAAAGAAAATACAAAATATAATAATAATGACAGTGAAATGCATTTCTTGATACATTAGGTAATACTGACATTTGTCAAGTTTCAGTTAGCTGACCTTCTTTCCTGAGGGTCATGGTCTCAGTGCAGCTCTTCCCATACTTAGTACTTTCATCAATGGTCAAGCCAGCTGTATACAAAAGGAAAAAACACCACATGAAAACATGAAATGGCACAGACCACATTTTTCTTGAAAAAGTAATACTCCAGACACAACTAGGATACCTTTCCTATTGAAAACCAGGTATTGCAGCAGATGCTGTAAACTGTTTTCTTCTTTCTCTTAAGCTTTTCTCACTTCGTTGGGACGTGTGTCTGATGATCAACCTCCACACAGCCAGGACCTGCACCTCCTCAGCTTTCTTTCACAGTATCGTTTCACCACCACTTTGGTCTTCCTGTCTTCTTACATTCTCACTGCACTTTTGACATTTACATCATCTCTTCTCATTACATGCCCAAGCCACCTCAGCCTATATTCATATACATTTTTCAGCTTTTGTTGCACCTCTGATTGCCCCATTCTTAGCCTGGCCAACTTTGCCCACACATCCATTTCTGTATCTTGATTTATACCACTTCTACTGCACTCCTTTCACTGCCCATATCTCAGCCTTTACTTCCACATGTGCTGGTTTTACCACCGTTTTAGACAAATATGATTTGGCTTAACCTGACATTTCATAACTAGTAGAAAAACAGTGAGCAAATCAGATCACAAGACTTCACAAATGTACCAGCAGAAACTTTTAGGCAGAAACACTTCACATATGTGGTCAACCAATCAGTCATTTCCTGTATTTCACCCTCCAGAGGAGGAACTGAAATTTTAAAACCAACTCTACGACAGACGAAATGGAGATTAATACTGTTATGATCACTGATCTACACCAGCAAAGAAATCATTTATCATTAAAAATTAGCTGCTATGAATGTGCCATGTCACAGAATGTGGCGCAACACCAGGGGAGGTCATTTAACATCAGTTCGTAACTCAGGATAGTGGATTTAAAAGTCACAGCCGAGAAAACAGATGCTTTTTAAAAGAGGTTCCGGTTTGTCATAGCTAATGTTGCCAGTGTTGTTGTCAGTCAGCCAATCCTTCTCGACTTTTGTGTGATAACAAACCAACATCAACAGGAACTCCACCTGCCCGCAACTGAGTGTGTTCTATTTCTATCGCTGTATTTATACTTCATAAATAAAAACTTTATTTAGTTTTTGTTTGATGCCAGTTAGCATGAACAGAAACATGCCCAGCACTAAGACCCAGCAGGTCTTTTGTTTGGGTTGAGCTTTATGCCGCTCTATGTATTTTATTGTGTAACAAAAATAAACAGAGCTGTGAGATTATGATGTGATTAAAAAAATAAGTGCCGCCGAACAAATACGACTCACCATCAGACGGTAAAATATTCACACCATCTATCCAATAACTCCAGTTTAATCCGACAAAATCGTCGAGATTAGAATTTCGCCGATCCACAGCGGCCATTGCTGCTCTTGCGCGCACACGAGCTAGCATTAAGTAAGTTAGCGCGCATCCTGCACGAGCTCGTACCTGCTTATCTGCGAGGTCGCGCACGCCAAAAATATTATTCGGATACATTTCATTTTAATCTTAATTTATTATCAGAACACTTGCAAATTCAGTAACAACACAACAACCATGTGCAAAATTAAATAAAATATTTATGTTAAAAATGCACGAATAAAACGAAAATATTTTTAAAAGGTCACTTCTGAAAGAGTTTCATTTTATAAAATATTAGAAATCTAAAATATTTTCGATTTCTAAATTATTTATAAATATTTTTTCTAAAATATTAGAAAAAATTCTAACATTTTCTTTTTGTGTGTGTGAAAACTCGTTTATTAATTTGTCAAACATTAGGGCCACTGTTTGTTTTTTTTGGGGGGGGGGGGTTGTTTGGTTGTTAGTTTTTTAAACAATTGTGGATTTATTTATTTATTTATTTATTTATTTATTTATTTTGAGTGAGAGCATTGCTCAAAAGTTTAGGAACAATAAATCTTGGTGTGCTTGTTTCCAGAGTGGAAGGTCAGCCGGGTCAGCCCTGCCCATTGTCCATGTAATGTGGTTTTGTGATAGGAAAGGCATTTGGTATAAAACTTGTGCCAAATCATCATCAACAATCATGTGCTGTGAGCCAGAGTAGAAAAAATGGAGAAGCTGAAAGGAATTTTCATCAGACGTATATAATTTTAGGCATTCTCTTTAGCACTGGCGGATCTAAGGGGATTGGGAGTAGGGGGTTTAACCCCCCTTTGAGCTGCACACAAAATGAAATGGCTATGTTACAACTTGCAAGCCAAAAGCTTAACCCTCTGGGGTCCAGGATATAATTGGCTGTTTTGACTACTTGTGCTGCAGAAAAAGCTTGAAAAGGGGCCTAATTTTTGAGGGACCCATCATGAATGTACTATTTTTGTCCTCATTGATTTTCCTGCAGGGATATATGTCTAGTCAATGAAACTCGATGATGCCAAGCCAGAAATTAAGGGAAAAAAGTTATGGGCTTTTGAAATAGGGTGCCGTATGTAAAGCCCCCGTCACACATAGCCAGAATGTGCAGGAAGCAGCCCAACACGGCAAAAATGGTCATAATCCGGATGCAGTCGGGAGGAAAAGAGGCACAGTCAGCCATCTCAGAACGCAGCCAGACTGCCTTGTGCACACCTGTCAGATCACATCCAAAGTGTATGTAGATGACACAGACTGCTGTCAGGTGGCCATAAAAGGCAATGAAGACTGCCCAATGTCAAATTGTCTGGATGGCAAACACGGGACGGAGTGGGAGGGAGCGCTCTGTTGTCCCTTTGCACAGGACCTGTACTGGACCTCAAAGAACAACCAATGTATGGACCAGACTCACGCCATATGTGTCCATCTGTGTGGTCGTGCACTTCCATTCAATCACTCCTTTGCTCGCCCTCTTTTCCCCAGGCTCACTGACCTCACATGCATGTGTGTGCATAGAAGTGCTGACATGAGGAAATGACCGCCTAGTGTGTGTGTTTTCATAATAAGCTGCTACATGTGCATGGAGCACATGTGTGTGCGCATGTGCTCAGCTGTCACTTGACAGCTTTTGATGCTGAATTTTACTGCCAGCTAAACTTTGCTGCGTGCAAAGTTTAGATGAAAGTCAAAGGGCTCTTCTCAGCAAAGGTTGCTGCATGTGTGTGCACATACACGTGCAGGCACACTTTGCTGAGAGTCAAAGGACACTTTTGCTTAAATGTTTGCAGTGAGCTCTCCCACTATTCGCCAGACACAGCCTTTCCAGCAAACTTTAATTTCTTTTTTTTTTCCCACAACGCAACTCTACATCATGATTTCTGGTTGGATTATCACATGTGATTTATGTTTGGCATCGATGTTTCCAGCATTCCACCACAGGCTGTGTTCTGGCTCCTAACGCACTAAGCTGCGAAATGCTCCTGGAGTTGAGATTCATGTTTCATATGTTGTTATGGCGAAACAGTTCCACGTCATATGTCCAACAGAATTAAATGTGATCAAGCAATAATTGCGGTGAGATCCGTTCAGCTCTGAGCCTCTGACGTGAGGTGACAGCATGTGCAGCTGCCCGCCATCAACCATGGTGTCGCAGATCTGATGGGCACAATATTTCACGTTATTTACATCGCCTGTGGGGAGGAATATTATCTGTACTGTAAGTTTTATTATGGATACAACAGCCTGTCCAGATCACATTAACCCACAGTGGACACGGTGCTTTCAGTTCATTCCCACTGTGTTCACATCCCCTGCTTTGCCATGCCCAATCCATCTCAAGGTTCCCTCATACACGCTCAAATCATTTTGGATCCTGTTTATGCCACCTTCAGAATACAGTATGTAAATTGTGGTCAGATGGCACTCAGACGGCCGTTGGATAGGTGTCCCATCTCAACAACACCCGGAGGGTTTTGAACATGTGCATCACACTCGGGGCTGCCGGCTGATTTTGACCAACTATGTGGACTCTCGCAGATGACTGTCAGCATGTTTTGGAACTAAAACCCGACACTTTTCGGATGTGTACAGATTCGTCATTCTGACACCATTCTGCATGATTCTGGTTATATGTGATGGGGGTTTAACACTTTGTGTGATAAATCAGTTAACGTAATTTTGGGGGTAGGGCTGCTCAGCTAGCTGTGGCTCCTGAACTATTGAACATATCACATCTTGTACACCAGTAGAAAGCTAATGCAATTGCCTAATTATATCTGGGTCTTGTATTTACCCAAGATTCACTTTCCTATTGCCATAGTTACCTTCACAGTCAGTGACATGCTGCTTAATGTGATTTTGGGTTGAAAAATGGCATTTTGAAGGGTATGCTTACACTAAATTATCTTTCTTTGTCCATGATACTCTGATCATTTCATGTTATGCACCACTGGAATTAGAATTGAATTACCTTTCTATTGGTATATGGTGTACGAGGTCTATTAGAAAAGTATCTGACCTTATTATTTTTTTCAAAAAACATATGGATTTGAATCACGTGTGATTACATCAGACATGCTTGAACCCTCGTGGGCATGCGAGAGTTTTTTCACGCCTGTCGGTTACGTCATTCGCCTGTGGGCAGTCTTTGAGTGAGGAGTCGTCCACTCTCTCGTCGATTTTTTCATTGTTTAGGAATGGCTCAGAGACTGCTGCTTTGTTTGATCAAAATTTTTTCAAAACTGTAAGGCACAACTGAGTGGACACCATTCGATAAATTCAGCTGGTTTTCGGTAAAAATTTTAACGGCTGATGAGAAATTTTGGTCTGGTAGTGTTGCTTTAAGGACGGTCCACGGCGCCTGACGGCGATATGCGCTTTGAGGCGGCAGCGTCTTGCCGTTTCAAGTTGAAAACTTCCACATTTCAGGCTCTGTTGACCCAGTAAGTCGTCAGAGAACTTTCCGAAGAAGTCGGCATGAGGAGTTTATTCGGACATTCCATTGTTAACGGACATTTTGTAATGAAAGAACGTGCGGGCAGAGTCGCGTGTCGGGCCGGACCCGACCGCGGGGGTCGCGACAGGAAAAACACCTCTGTTGGAAACCTTAACGGGCAAGTTGGAACATGCCCAAACTGTTAAACAATTTCTCAGTTACTCACTTGTTGAAAGCCATCAAAAGCCGCCTGAATTTTACAAATGGTTTTCAACACGGAGGTGTTTTTCCTGTCGCGGCACACACAGATTTGCCGAGTCGTCACGGAAACGACTCGGCGAATTTGCGTCTCACTCAAGGCCTGCCCACAGGGTAATGACGTCACCGACACGCGTGAAAAAACTCACGCATGCGCACGAGGGTTCAAGCATGATTGGTGTAATCGCATGTCATTCAAATCCATATAGTTAAAAAAAAAATAAAAGGGTCGGTTTATTATTTAATAGACCTCGTATTTCTGATCAACATTCACCTTCCTCTTGATTTTTCTTTTACAATGCCGTATTGTCATCTGATGAGATTTTTTTTGTTGCTCACCGCCGTCACTGTTACTTTGGAGGGTATGCTTACACCGACAGTTGTTACTGTGTCCAGAATATTTCAGTCATTTCATAATACATACAGTTGGAATCAGAATTCAGCTGCCTTTCCAGGTTGTACGAATCACATCAGCTGTTTTTGATCAAGATGTACTATCCTGTTTGAGTTTAGTAATATGAATTATGTTTCTTTAGTATTTTGTAGGTGTCACAAGATGATGGATTCAATCACCTGTTATCTTGGCTCAACCTCACATAACATTATGTACGTTTGTATGATGTATTGCATGGATAGCTGACAGTATTTTGGTTTATTTCAGGTGCTAAAGGTATCCCCCAAGCATGATGCCTTGTGCCTCGGGAACTAAAATATTACCCGAAGGGATGACAGAGTTCTATGTCCCAAAGTCAGGTAGCCAGCATATGATCCAGGCTGGATTATCATGTGTCTTCTGTGGAAACAGCTTTGACATTAAAAAACTTTCCAAGCCAGACTTGAGCAAAATTGCCTCATTATTTGATGCATGTATCAGACAGATGAATGATGCAGCTCGTGTCATTTTGGAAAACAAGGATGCCATACTGTCGGGGCAAGTAAACTTACTTTACCACAGAAGTCCACACCACAGTCTCATCAAGAAACAGGTGGAAAATGCTGGAAAGCTGCGCATGTTGGCAAAGCCACAAACGGAGGAAAGAAGGAAACATTCCTTCCATAATTAAACAGTTTTGGGTATTCTTGTTACTTTTTCTGTAACTTTTGGGCAATAAACTAGTGTAAAGCACCATGCCTGTGTATGAAATTTGAGGATTTGAAATCACCTTGAATGAAATTTTATTCAAAGCTGAATTTGTTAATTTATGCGCACCATGTGGAATTATTTAATGTACTCTGTGTGCCCATCTGGATTGTGTGATATTGTGTGTTCATGTCTGCAGAATTTGGAAGCTGGAACATATTGGATCTGCTTAAACTTACAACACTAAAATAAAATAAAATAATAGTTTTGTAGCTGATGACGCATTTGCTTTCAGAACTATTGGCTGATGAAACCATTCGCTCATAGAATCAGAAATTGTTTACAGCTGCAGGTGTCTCATTCACGTCACACGGTGGAGAACTTTTTTGTTATCTTGTCAAAGTTAATCATTTATTTTATATATATATATATATATATATATATATATATATATATATATATACGAGGTCTATTAGATAATAAACCGACCCTTTTATTTTTTTTTTTAACTATATGGATTTGAATGACATGCGATTACACCAATCATGCTTGAACCCTCGTGCGCATGCGTGAGTTTTTCATGTGTGTCGGTGACGTCATTTCCCTGTGGGCAGGCCTTGAGTGAGATGTGGTCCCGCCCTCTCGGCTGAATTCCTTTGTTTCACACGCTGCTCCAGACGGCGCGCGTTGCTTTATCAAAAATTTTTCTGGACCTGTGAGGAATATCCGAATGGACACTATTCGAGAAATTAAGCTGGTTTTCGGTGAAAAGTTTAATGGCTGATGAGAGATTATGGGGTGTTTCTGTCGCTGTAAGGACTTCCCACGGAGCGGGACGTCCTGCAGCGCTTCCAGGCGCCGTCGTCGGCCTGTTTCGACCTGAAAACATCCTAATTTAAGGCTTAATTCACCCAGGACATCGTGAGAGAACAGAGAAGATGCAGAAGAGGCCGGCATGAGGACTTTATGCGGACATTTCATTGTTTAAGGACATTTTTTAATGAAAGACGTGCGCGCAAATTCGCTGAGTCGTTTCCGTGACGACTCGGCAAATCTGTGTGCGCCGCGACAGGAAAAACACCTCTGTGTTGAAAACCATTTGTAAAATTCAGGCGGCTTTTGATGGCTTTCAACAAGTGAGTAACTGAGAAATTGATTAATAGTTTGGGCATGTTCCAACTTGCCCATTAAGGTTTCCAACGGAGGTGTTTTTCCTATCGCGACCCCCCGCGGTCGGGTCCGGCCCGACATGCGACTCTGCCCGCACATTCTTTCATGCCGACTTCTTCTGAAAGTTCTCTGTTCTCTGACGACTTACTGGGTCAACAGAGCCTGAAATGTGGAAGTTTTCAACTTGAAACGGCGAGACGCTGCCGCCTCGAAGCGCAGATAGCCGTCAGGCGCCGTGGACCGTCCTTAAAGCGACACTACCAGACCAAAATCTCTCATCAGCCGTTAAAATTTTTACTGAAAACCAGCTGAATTTATCGAATGGTGTCCACTCAGTTGTGCTTACAGTTTTGAAAAAATTTTGATCAAACAAAGCAGCAGTCTCTGAGCCATTCCTAAACAATGAAAAAAACGACGAGAGGGTGGGCCACTCCTCACTCAAAGACTGTCCACAGACGAATGACGTAACCGACAGGCGTGAAAAAACTCTCGCATACCACGAGGGTTCAAGCATGTCTGATGTAATCACACGTGATTCAAATCCATATGGTTTTTGAAAAAAATAAGGTCGGATACTTTTCTAATAGACCTCGTGTATATATATATATATACATACATATATATATATATATACATATACACATACATATATATATATATATATATATATATATATATATATATGTGTATATATATATATATATGTATGTGTATATATATATATATATATATATATATGTATGTGTATATATATATATGTATATGTATGTGTATATATATATATGTATATGTATGTATGTGTATATGTGTATATATATATATATATGTATGTGTATATGTATATATATATATATATATATGTATGTGTGTATATATATATATATGTATGTGTATATATATATATATATGTATGTGTATATGTATATATATATATATATGTATGTGTGTGTATATATATATATATATATGTGTGTATATATATATATATGTAAATAGAAGACTTAACAGTATTCCCTGAAAACTCCCTTCTGTCTGATCATTTTTTAATAACATTTACATTTACTCTGATGGACTACCCAGCAGTAGGGAATAAGTTTCATTACACTAGAAGTCTTTCAGAAAGCGCTGTAACTAGGTTTAAGGATATGATTCCTTCTTTATGTTCTCTAATGCCATATAACAACACAGTGCAGAATAGCTACCTAAACTCTGTAAGGGAGATAGAGTATCTCGTCAATAGTTTTACATCCTCATTGAAGACAGCTTTGGATGCTGTAGCTCCTCTGAAAAAGAGAGCTTTAAATCAGAAGTGTCTGACTCCATGGTATAACTCTCAAACTCGTAGCTTAAAGCAGATAACCCGTAAGTTGGAGAGGAAATGGCGTCTCACTAATTTAGAAGATCTTCACTTAGCCTGGAAAAAGAGTCTGTTGCTCTATAAAAAAGCCCTCCGTAAAGCTAGGACATCTTTCTACTCATCACTAATTGAAGAAAATAAGAACAACCCCAGGTTTCTTTTCAGCACTGTAGCCAGGCTGACAAAGAGTCAGAGCTCTATTGAGCTGAGTATTCCATTAACTTTAACTAGTAATGAGTTCATGACTTTCTTTGCTAACAAAATTTTAACTATTAGAGAAAAAATTACTCATAACCATCCCAAAGACGTATCGTTATCTTTGGCTGCTTTCAGTGATGCCGGTATTTGGTTAGACTCTTTCTCTCCGATTGTTCTGTCTGAGTTATTTTCATTAGTTACTTCATCCAAACCATCAACATGTTTATTAGACCCCATTCCTACCAGGCTGCTCAAGGAAGCCCTACCATTATTTAATGCTTCGATCTTAAATATGATCAATCTATCTTTGTTAGTTGGCTATGTACCACAGGCTTTTAAGGTGGCAGTAATTAAACCATTACTTAAAAAGCCATCACTTGACCCAGCTATCTTAGCTAATTATAGGCCAATCTCCAACCTTCCTTTTCTCTCAAAAATTCTTGAAAGGGTAGTTGTAAAACAGCTAACTGATCATCTGCAGAGGAATGGTCTATTTGAAGAGTTTCAGTCAGGTTTTAGAATTCATCATAGTACAGAAACAGCATTAGTGAAGGTTACAAATGATCTTCTTATGGCCTCGGACAGTGGACTCATCTCTGTGCTTGTTCTGTTAGACCTCAGTGCTGCTTTTGATACTGTTGACCATAAAATTTTATTACAGAGATTAGAGCATGCCATAGGTATTAAAGGCACTGCGCTGCGGTGGTTTGAATCATATTTGTCTAATAGATTACAATTTGTTCATGTAAATGGGGAATCTTCTTCACAGACTAAAGTTAATTATGGAGTTCCACAAGGTTCTGTGCTAGGACCAATTTTATTCACTTTATATATGCTTCCCTTAGGCAGTATTATTAGACGGTATTGCTTAAATTTTCATTGTTACGCAGATGATACCCAGCTTTATCTATCCATGAAGCCAGACGACACACACCAATTAGCTAAACTGCAGGATTGTCTTACAGACATAAAGACATGGATGACCTCTAATTTCCTGCTTTTAAACTCAGATAAAACTGAAGTTATTGTACTTGGCCCCACAAATCTTAGAAACATGGTGTCTAACCAGATCCTTACTCTGGATGGCATTACCCTGACCTCTAGTAATACTGTGAGAAATCTTGGAGTCATTTTTGATCAGGATATGTCATTCAAAGCGCATATTAAACAAATATGTAGGACTGCTTTTTTGCATTTACGCAATATCTCTAAAATCAGAAAGGTCTTGTCTCAGAGTGATGCTGAAAAAACTAATTCATGCATTTATTTCCTCTAGGCTGGACTATTGTAATTCATTATTATCAGGTTGTCCTAAAAGTTCCCTAAAAAGCCTTCAGTTAATTCAAAATGCTGCAGCTAGAGTGCTGACGGGGACTAGAAGGAGAGAGCATATCTCACCCATATTGGCCTCTCTTCATTGGCTTCCTGTTAATTCTAGAATAGAATTTAAAATTCTTCTTCTTACTTATAAGGTTTTGAATAATCAGGTCCCATCTTATCTTAGGGACCTCGTAGTACCATATCACCCCAATAGAGCGCTTCGCTCTCAGACTGCAGGCTTACTTGTAGTTCCTAGGGTTTGTAAGAGTAGAATGGGAGGCAGAGCCTTCAGCTTTCAGGCTCCTCTCCTGTGGAACCAGCTCCCAATTCAGATCAGGGAGACAGACACCCTCTCTACTTTTAAGATTAGGCTTAAAACTTTCCTTTTTGCTAAAGCTTATAGTTAGGGCTGGATCAGGTGACCCTGAACCATCCCTTAGTTATGCTGCTATAGACGTAGACTGCTGGGGGGTTCCCATGATGCACTGTTTCTTTCTCTTTTTGCTCTGTATGCACCACTCTGCATTTAATCATTAGTGATCGATCTCTGCTCCCCTCCACAGCATGTCTTTTTCCTGGTTCTCTCCCTCAGCCCCAACCAGTCCCAGCAGAAGACTGCCCCTCCCTGAGCCTGGTTCTGCTGGAGGTTTCTTCCTGTTAAAAGGGAGTTTTTCCTTCCCACTGTAGCCAAGTGCTTGCTCACAGGGGGTCGTTTTGACCGTTGGGGTTTTACATCATTATTGTATGGCCTTGCCTACAATATAAAGCGCCGTTGGGGCAACTGTTTGTTGTGATTTGGCGCTATATAAAAAAAAAATTGATTGATTGATTGATTGATAGTTATATATATATATATATGTAGTATATATTATTAATTGTATATGTATATATATAGTAATGATTGATGTGTCATGGGGCAGCACAGTGGCATAGTGGTTAGCACAGTTGCCTCACAGCAAGAAGGTCATGGGTTCAATTCCCACCTGTGGCCTTTCTGTGTGGAGTTTGCATGTTCTCCCCGTGTTTGCATGGGTTTCCTCCCACATACAAGGTGGATTGGATTCTTTAAATTGTCTGTAGAATGTGAATGTGTTTGTTTGTCTGTTTGTGGCCCTGCGATGGACTGGCGTCCTGTCCAGGGCGTACCCCACCTCGTGCTCTATGACTGCTGGGATAGGCTCCAGCCCCCCGCAACCCTCAGTTGGACTAAGCGGTTGGAGGTGAGTGAGTGTGTGATGTGTCATGCAGCACTGAACGCAGCAGCAGCAGCAGCAGGACGTCTCCTTTCAGCAGCTGAGCTGCTAATTTATCACAGCTGGAACAGATCAGATCCATGTAACTTTCAGCACTAATGTTTGGGAATATGTGAGTGTCAGAGTAAGTTTAATATTTTCCTTACATAATTTAATGTAAATTCATTCAAGTCTTAATAGCATTTTAACATGTATTTTTACAGCTTTTTTCCATGTGTGTTCACGTGCATGTCTGCATTGAAAATGCATTAACATTTGGGCACTTGGTCAATATTTTGCCCGGTTAGGAGGTGTCATGCTACTGTCCATGAAGGGACATTTGCATTTCGTAGGCAGCATTGGGAGTGTGGACTTTAGTACTCATATTAACCTCTGTGGCCACAACCAACTGTGGTTCCATCTGGCAGCTCAATCATTTCTTTTCCATGGACTGAAAACTGCTGCCTCCAAAACCCATGTGTAAATGTTTGCTGACTTTGCATTTATGGCTGACTCAACCATAGACCACTCTTTTGGCCTCTTTGGATTGCATTTCTTGCTGCAAATGAAGCAGTTTTCAATCCGTGGAGAAGAAATGATCAAGCTGCCAGATCGTCTTGGAAACACAGTTGTTTGTGACTTGCTGGAGGTACAGCTTGTGGATGTGCATTGGTCTTCTAGTCGTTGCTGCACACTGGTGAACATTGCTTTGCAGTTTATTTTGGTTTTACTGTCATAATTTACCTTAAAAACTCTTTGCTTTGACTTGTTTGTTTGTTGTTTGTGTCATTTTTTTTCAGCACAACCTCACCTGTGTGACTTTATAGTTTTTCCTTTCATTCTGACATACTTTATTAACACAAGAACCTAAAGTCACACAAATCAAAATAGAAAAAACTTATTTTTTTACTGTGAAAAACACAAACATGTTTAAAAAATTTTTTATAACTTAGAATGCAAATAGAAATTGTATATTCTAAAAACATGTACAAATATAGCAAACAAAGTTATATACAACTATTTACATTAAATTACAGGAAATGCTTCAGGCTTTATTTTGTTTTGTTTTAGTTTTTTGTACAACTCTTTCCAAAACAATAAGATGCCACACAAATTATTTGTGCCACACAAAAACAATTCCTGTCCAACACAAGACAGAGTGCACACAGTCCTGACCCATAAGAGGGGTGTCATTCCTCCTGTTATCCACCTGGAGGCAGTGTTGGCATTTTAGTCTGTCTTTGGTGGCATTTGGTGGCACATGAGTGGGACATGTGAAAACACATCTGTGACCAAACGTGTGTGAGGTCAGGTTGGCAGGATTGATCATGATGGCAGTACACCACACAAAGATGATGGAACGTAATACTGAGGATGTTGTCACACGCTTCATTCACACTCACCCCAGGCACCTCTTCTGCACCTCTGTGTTATTTGAGAACCAGGAGGATAAATCATCTTGAACAATGAAGACTCATTAATATCTCCAAATAATGATGTGCTATTTCTTTCTACACTCAACAAAAATATAAACACAACACTTTTGGTTTTGCTCCCATTTTGTATGAGATGAACTCAAAGATCTAAAACTTTTTCCACATACAAATATCACCATTTCCCTCAAATATTGTTCACAAACCAGTCTAAATCTGTGATAGTGAGCACTTCTCCTTTGCTGAGATAATCCATCCCACCTCACAGGTGTGCCATACCAAGATGCTGATTAGACACCATGATTAGTGCACAGGTGTGCCTTAGACTGTCCACAATAAAAGGCCACTCTGAAAGGTGCAGTTTGTTTTTATTGGGGGGGGATACCAGTCAGTATCTGGTGTGACCACCATTTGCCTCATGCAGTGCAACACATCTCCTTCGCATAGAGTTGATCAGGTTGTCAATTGTGGCCTGTGGAATGTTGGTCCACTCCTCTTCAATGGCTGTGCGAAGTTGCTGGATATTGGCAGGAACTGGTACACGCTGTCGTATACGCCGGTCCAGAGCATCCCAAACATGCTCAATGGGTGACATGTCCGGTGAGTATGCCGGCCATGCAAGAACTGGGACATTTTCAGCTTCCAAGAATTGTGTACAGATCCTTGCAACATGGGGCCGTGCATTATCCTGCTGCAACATGAGGTGATGTTCTTGGATGTATGGCACAACAATGGGCCTCAGGATCTCGTCACGGTATCTCTGTGCATTCAAAATGCCATCAATAAAATGCACCTGTGTTCTTCGTCCGTAACAGACGCCTGCCCATACCATAACCCCACCGCCACCATGGGCCACTCGATCCACAACACTGACATCAGAAAACCGCTCACCCCACACGACGCCACACACGCTGTCTGCCATCTCTGCCCTGGACAGTGTGAACCGGGATTCATCCGTGAAGAAAACACCTGTCCAACATGCCAAACACCAGCGAATGTGAGCATTTGCCCCACTCAAGTCGGTTACGACGTTGAACTGGAGTCAGGTCGAGACCCCAATGAGGATGACGAGCATGCAGATGAGCTTCCCTGAGACGGTTTCTGAGAGTTTTTGCAGAAATTCTTTGGTTATGCAAACCGATTGTTTCAGCAGCTGTCCGAGTGGCTGGTCTCAGACGATCTTGAGGTGAACATGCTGGATGTGGAGGTCCTGGGCTGGTGTGGTTACACGTGGTCTGCGGTTGTGAGGCTGGTTGGGATGTACTGCCAAATTCTCTGAAATGCCTTTGGAGATGGCTTATGGTAGAGAAATTAACATTCAATACACAAGCAACAGCTGTGGTTGACATTCCTGCTGTCAGCATGCCAATTGCACGCTCCCTCAAATCTTGCGACATCTGTGGCATTGTGCTGTGTGATAAACTGCACCTTTCAGAGTGGCCTTTTATTGTGGGCAGTCTAAGGCACACCTGTGCACTAATCATGGTGTCTAATCAGCATCTTGATATGGCACACCTGTGAGGTGGGATGGATTATCTCAGCAAAGGAGAAGTGCTCACTATCACAGATTAGACTGGTTTGTGAACAATATTTGAGGGAAATGGTGATATTGTGTATGTGGACAAAAGTTTTAGATCTTTGAGTTCATCTCATACAAAATGGGAGCAAAACCAAAAGTGTTGCGTTTATATGTTTGTTGAGTGTACTAGCCTGCCTGGTTGTCAGTGTGGAATCTGACCATTGTGCAGTGTATAAAACAATACTGTGACATTTGATGTCAGAAACTGAATTATTTTTTTTTATGTATCATCCATCTCAACTTGTGAATAAAATTGTAGCTGTTCCAAATGTGCAAAATACGAGGGCTGTCAATAAAGTAACGGTCCTTTTTATTTTTTTTTTCAAAACTATATGGATTTCATTCATATGTTTTTACGTCAGACATGCTTGAAACCCTCGTGCGCATGCGTGAGTTTTTCCACGCCTGTCGGTGACGTCATTTCGCCTGTGAGCACTCCTTGTGGGAGGAGTCGTCCAGCCCCTGCGTCGGAATTCCTTTGTCTGAGAAGTTGCTGAGAGACTGGCGCGTTGTTTGATCAAATTTTTTCTAAACCTGTGAGACACATCGAAGTGGACACGGTTCGAAAAAATTAAGCTGGTTTTCAGTGAAAATTTTAACAGCTGATGAGAGATTTGAGGTGATTCTGTCGCTTTAAAGGACTTTCACGGTGCGAGACGTCGCGCAGCGCTCTCAGGCGGCGTCCATCAGCCTGTTCAAGCTGAAAACCTCCACATTTCAGGCTCTATTGATCCAGGACGTCGGAGAGAACAGAGAAGTTTCAGAAGAAGTCGGTTCAGCATTTTATCCGGATATTCACTGTTAAAGGAGATTTTTTAATGAAAGACGTGTGGACGGATCCGCGCGTCGGGGACGCAGCCGACGCGGTGCGGCGGCACAGGAAAAAACACCTCCGTGTTGATAACCATTTGTAAAATCCAGGCGGCTTTTGATGGCTTTCAGTGGAGTGAGTATATGAGAAATTGTTTAACAGGCAGGACATGTTCCAACTTGTCCTTAAGGCTTTCAACAGAGGTGTTTTTCCTGTGGCGGAGCGTCGCGGCGGCTGCGTCCCAACGCGCGGACCCGTCCGCACGGACCCGTCCGCACGGACCCGTCCGCACGTCTTTCATTAAAAAAATCTCCTTTAACAGTGGAATATCCGGATAAAATGCTGAAACCGACTTCTTCTGAAACTTCTCTGTTCTCTCACGACGTCCTGGATCAATAGAGCCTGAAATGTGGAGGTTTTCAGCTTGAACAGGCTGATGACGGCGGCTGAGAGCGCTGCGCGACGTCTCGCACCGTGGGAAGTCCTTAAAGCGACAGAATCACCTCAAAATCTCTCATCAGCCGTTAAAATTTTCACTGAAAACCAGCTTAATTTTTCGAACCGTGTCCACTTCGATGTGTCTCACAGGTTTAGAAAAAATTTTGATCAAACAACGCGCCAGTCTCTCAGCAACTTCTCAGACAAAGGAATTCCGACGAGGGGCTGGACGACTCCTCCCACAAGGAGTGCTCACAGGCGAATGACGTCACCGACAGGTGTGGAAAAACTCACGCATGCGCACGAGGGTTCAAGCATGTCTGACGTAAAAACATATGAATGAAATCCATATAGTTTTTGAAAAAAATAAAAAGGACCGTAACTTTATTGACAGCCCTCGTACATGTCTGATTTGCCTGAGATTGCAGGAAAATGCAGCCTAAATTTCAAAATTTTCCAGGGAAGAGGGGGAGTATGCTCCCAACCCCACCACACTTCCAAGAAACCTCGATCTGCCTCTGTTTAGGTCAGGTCTGGGAGCATTCTCTAGTAGTAGGTATGTCCCGTGGCATCCACCACAGTATGGAAGTACCCAGGCAGATAGCCAGTCCATCCCCATTTCTCAAAAGTAGCCATCTATCTGCTGCAGCCATGTGAATCATGGGCGTCCTCTTGCCCATCTGGAGTCACTGTTTACCTCAACACCTACATCCTGGATCACGCCCAGATAATAATGTCACATGGTCCAAATGTCATAGCTGATGTTCCATCACAATGCAAGTGATATTTCTCTTCTGAGGATTCTCCAAAGAGACTTATTACCACATCCATTTGTTGCATTAGGCCGCTTGATGGCATACAAGTTTCAACCATACAGTAAGACAGAAAGTATCAGCACCCTAAATATTTGGACTTTTGTTCTTCTGCAGACATAGTGGCATCTCCACACACCTCTGTCCAGCAGCCTCATGATTCCATAAACTCTTTCCAAGACTCTCTCAGTATCAAAGACAGAAGACCCAGAGACATGAATGTCACTGCTGAGATAAGTGATTGCATAAATTGGATAGATACACTTCTGTTGGCTGAGTCCAGCAATTCATTGACAGCCTGGGCTTTAGTCTTGATTCAAGTCAATCACAAACCCAGACACTCCCATTCCTCGCTCAGCTTCTCAATTATCCACTGATATCCTGGGTATCCATTGATTTTGTAAGGATCAAAGCATCACTCGTGAAGTCAAGGTCAGTAAATCTTTCCTTGCTAACAAAGGTACCAAAGCTGCTGGTCTCCACAGCCCTGCCCATGCAAGCATTGAGCAGTGTAGCAGCTAGAACATATCCCTGACAAATGCCAGAATTCACTGGATAGAAGTCGGAGACTCCATCCCCATCCTCAGGGCACTTATAGCACCGTGTATAGGTCAGCTATGATGTCCAGCAACTTGTTGGGGACTTCACTAATTTTCCAAGATGTCCCAGAGACCATTAGATGTATAAAAAAAGTGTTGGACACATCACCATTTTTCTCAGTAAATATATTTCTTAACAGACTATTGACATGACATATTCACCAGATGTCGGTAACAACCAAAATGATTGACACATGCATAGAAACCAAAACAATTAAGTACAGAAATTAAGATCAGTGTAATAAAATGAAATGACACGGAAAAAATATTGAACAATCTTACTGAAATGTATTTAATACTTCAGAGAAAAAACCTTTGTTGATGATGACAGCTTCAAATCGCCTCCAATATGGAGAAACTAGTTGCATTGCTCAGGTGTGATTTTGGCCCATTCTTTGACACAAAAAGTCTGCAAATCTTGTGCACCTCTTCTATGAACTCTGATCTATTTAGTTCTTTCCATAGATTTCAATTGGATTCAAGTCAGGTGATTTCTCTGAAACCAGTTAAGAGTTTCCTTGGCTGTGTGTTTGGGATCACTGTCTTGCTGAAATGTCCACCCTTGTTTCATGATGGATGGATGGATGGATGGATGGATGAGATTTATTGTCATTGTCATTACACGAGTGCAACAACAACGAGATTACAGAATCTTCATCATCCTGGCAGATTTTTTCCAAGAATGTCTCAGTACATTTTCCCATCCATTCTTCCTTCAATGATATGATGTTTGCCAGTGCTGTATGTTGAAAAACAGCCCCATACCATGATGTTTCCACGTCCAAACTTCACTGTTGGTATGATGTTTTTGGGGTGATATGCAGTGTCACTTATGGTGCGTATTATGGCATCCAAAGAGTTCAATTTTGGTCTCATCTGACCAGACTATATTCTCCCTGTATTTCACAGGCTTGTTTAAATGTTGTGCAGCAAACTTTAAACAAGCTTCAACGTGGTTTTTCTTTAGCAATGGAGTCTTGCGTGGTGAACTTGCATACAGGCCATGGTGTTGAGTGCATTACTTATTGTTTTCTTTGAAACAATTGTACCTGCTAATTCTGTTATGTGTCGGACGCAGCCCGGAGAACCGACCAGCGTTTGAAGGACCCAGTATAAAATAAGCAGAGCACGGTACAAAGGATAACAGAGTTTAATGAACATAACAGTGCTGTGAAAAATATAAAAGTGCGCGGTCTGGCGTGGTGGATTGCGGTGCGCTCCCAGCAGCGCTAACGGTCCGGAGCCAGAACTGGTTTGGACCCAAGGACCCCGCCGACACCCCCCATGTGGCCGCGACAAACCGAGTCTGTAAAAGAAGGAATCATTATGTGAGTCCACACTCAACACACAGAGAGAACGCTCAAAGGTGCACAAACAGCAAACACTTCCTGGCTTAATTACTAATCAGCTTCCCACCCTGCAGGCATGGAACATCCAGTTCACAAAACTCCACAGCAGTGGAAGCTGATTAAACGACCAACATACAGCTCAATATAATAAGGTGTGAGGGACACCATATTTACTGATTGTATAAATGTTAGTCACAAAATCTAACGTACCTCAGGAAGTGTGCTGACGAGCGTGAGACCTCACCCCCTCCTCTTTCACAGACCATGCATCAAACCTGGACGTTCTCTGCATCCACTGATGATGAGATGGCTCTCGAGACACGATCTCACCCGTCTGGTCACAAGGTCGAGTCTCTGGCAAATACACACTGTGTACTCCAGTCTTAAATGCCACCATGTTCCAATCCATGTAGATGCACCACAGCTGTGAGTCCTGACGAGCCGCAGGTGATCAGGGTGAGGTCCTGATAAACTCAGCTACACAGCCACTCAGTCCCAAATGCAAGCCACCTGGAAGGAAAAACAAAAGACAGAAACAAAAAGGCAGCCAGGCCCCCCAGCCATACAACAAATTCCAGGTCTTTATGAAGTGGTCATTGGCTATTGGACAACTCTTCTGATAATTCTTTACATTCCTCTATTAGAAATCTTGTGAGGAGCACCTGGTCGTAGCCAGTTTATGGTAAAATGATGTTCTTTCCACTTTCAGTTTATGGCCCCAACAGTGCTCACTGGAACATGCAGAAGTTTAGAAAACCTTCTAGAACCAAGTGTGTGATCAGTATGTTTTGCAACAATAAGGTTATGTAGATTTTGAGAGCTCTTTGCTTTTACCCATCATGAGATGTTTCTTGTGTGACAGCTTGGTAAAGAGACACCTTTTTATAGGCTATCAGTTGGGACTGAATTAGCTGATATTAATTTGCACTGACAAGGGGCAGGAGTCTTTCTAATT
Source organism: Thalassophryne amazonica (assembly GCF_902500255.1). Classification (NCBI taxonomy): domain Eukaryota; kingdom Metazoa; phylum Chordata; class Actinopteri; order Batrachoidiformes; family Batrachoididae; genus Thalassophryne; species Thalassophryne amazonica. Next base: position 60,263,526 of record NC_047108.1, read on the forward strand.
ACTGATAGATTTCAGCTGGTGTAATGGGTTTCCATATCTTTTTGTAGCTCCCTTTCTTCAGGTGTTCAATACTTTTTCTCAGGGTTATTTCACATTATTATACATAACACATAATTCATGGGCATCTGTGGTTTGATTTCTTTGTATGTGTGGATTACTTGGGTTGCTACCAACATCTAGTGAAAATTTCATGTCAATAAAACCTTTAGAAATACATTTATTAAGAAAAATGGTGCTATGTTCAATACTTACTTTACCCACTGTATAGTCTCTGTCAGTTAAATCAGTTTTTTTTTTTCTTGCAAGCTTTTATTCACAATGCAACTGTATTATAGCGGGCAATATAGTACCTACAAGGAAGTATTTTTCATTGTTTTTAAAATAAGCTTATTGTTTGTGTATTATTTAGTTTCTTTAGAATAACGGGGAGGGGGCAATACATTTGCACAGTACAGCATACTCGTACAGTAATAAAAACCATTTCTACTTACAGCTACTAAGCTGTAATTTTCAACTTTAGAGTCATGAGTAAAGGGTTTACCTAGTGGGATGATCCAAAATGAAAACTAACATGTAAGTAACCTGTAAATTCTGAAATTCATTGGAAGACCTGTTGATAAGTCTGTATGATTAAAATTAATACTTTATGAAGGTGTTCAGTTTATCATTACTGCCAACTGGCGGAGGACAGATGTAAGAACTGAGGAAGCGTTTTGAACTGTGATAGAATTTTGTGCCAAGTATCAAAGGGGACGATAGCAACATTCAGTGACAAAGTTTTTTTTTTAATATAAATTCTAAAAGCTTATTTGTTATGGCAATACATCAACTCAACTACAATTGACCTTGGACCCAGACTGCCTGATATCTTAGCGTCACGTTCGAAAAATGACCATTAAGTACATAGTCTTGTGGACAGCTTAAACTCAGCACTGTTGACCACATTGGACATGATTGCTCCACCTACATTAAAACCATGCTCCCCTCCCCCAAAAAACACACTTGCTTTGGTTCAATGATTATTTACGTGGCCTCAAGCAAAAGTGGACTTCACTGGGCATGTTGGTGAAGGGAACAGAGGTGATGAGGAAGTAATGGGTAGATATGGTATCAAGGACAGGAATGGGGAAGGACAGATGGTAGTTGATTTTGCAAAAAGGATGGAAATGGCTGTGGTGAATACCTACTTTAAGAAAAGGGAGGAGCACAGGGTGACATAAGAGTGGAGGAAGGTGCACACAGGTGGACTACATTCTTTATAGGAGATGCAAGCTAAAAGAAATCAGAGACTGTAAGGTGGTGGCAGGAGAGAGTGTCGTTAGACAGCATAGGATGGTTGTTTGTAGGATGACTTTAGAGGTAAAGAAGAAGAAGAGAGTGAGAGCTCAACAAGACTGTTGTGAAATTTAGCGAGTGGGTGAGAGAAGCACTGGTTGGAGGGGAAGCAATTTTGGACAACTGGAAAAGTACTGCAGATGTGGTGAGTGAGACAGCTAGGACAGTACTTGGTATGACATCTGCACAGTGGAAGGAAGACAAGGAGACTTGGTGGTGGAATGAAGAGGTCCAGGAAAGCATAAGGAGAAAGAGGTTGGCAAAAACGTTTTGGGATAGTCGGAGAGATGAAGAAAGTAGAAAGAGGAACAAGGAGATGTGGCGTAAGGTGAAAAGAGAAGTGGCAAAAGTGAAGGAAAAGGCATATTGCAGCTGTCAAGAAGTGAATAATAAGGAAGGAGAAAAGGACTTGTACCGATTGGCCAGACAAAGGGTCGGAGCTGGAAAGGATGTGCAGCAGGTTAGGGTGGTAAAAGATGCACATGGTAATGTGCTGACAAGTGAGGAGTGTGTGCTGAGAAGGTGGAGGGAATATTTTGAAGAGCTGATGAATGAAGAAAATGAGCGAGAGAAAAGGCTGGATGATGTGGTGAGAGTAAATCAGGAAGTACAAGAGATTAGTAAGGAAGAAGTGAGGGCTGCTATGAAGAGGATGACGAGTGGATAGGCAGATGTGTTGTGAAAGTGTAGTGACACAGACCCACAACAGGGGGCGCAAATGAACGGTCAATAGATGAGCCAAAAAGTAACAATTTAATGTTGTGAAATGTGCACAACAAATATACAGACAATCTCAGAATATGATTACAGTCAAATTACAAAGGTGACGTGTGGGCAGGCTCGAGGATAGAAGACGTCTGTCCTGAGAAGGGCCGGAACCACACGATTTCTGCCACCACCGAACCTGGTGAATACTGGAGCCGCCAAGTCCCGAATTCCCAGGTGATCACCGTCTCCGACTGTCGGATCTGGTACTGCTGGCGAGAACAAAGACAGTCAAGTGTGGGTGTGTGTACACCCAGTAACAACAACGGTGGGAATGCCACCTCCACCTCTCACTCAATATGTGATGAGTACCGCAGTGATTCCTCAGGGGAAAACCGGTACTCCTGCAAACACTCACAATATACAGATATATTGTAACACAAAACGGCTGAGGATATTACCTTCAATGAAGTACGATATCTCGGCGATGAGGTGGAGATGACGTCTGGTTTTATGGAGTGAGGTTATGAAGAATGAGTGACAGCTGTCAGGAAGTAATGAGTAACCAGCTGTCACTCCCGGCTGTGTCCGTGGCGGCAGCGCCCTCTCGTGCCTGAAGCCCGCACGTCAGGCAGGGCGCCCTCTGGTGGTGGGCCAGCAGTACCTCCTCTTCTGGCGGCCCACACAACAGAACCCCCCCCCTCAACGGGCGCCAGGTTTGTCGGGGTGTCGGCGGTAGAAAGTCGGCCAGGAGGCGGCGGATCCAGAGATGAAGCTCCTCTTCACCCACGGAGCGTTCTTCGGGTCCATACCCTTCCCAGTCCACCAGGATATTGGAACCCCCCCGGACCCATTCGACGGACGTCCAGGACCGGGCGCCACTGTCCAAGTCCGGCTCCCCGGCATGATCCGGGCCAGGAGGCGGTGGGCCGGACCGGGAGACAGAGGGGTCGACGGTTGTGGTGAGGTTTGGATCCTTGGAACATGGAAGATCCGGGTGGATCCCGCCAGTGAAGCTGGGAGCCTGGAGCTTCACACCGCGGCCAGGAGCTGAGGACTATTGTAGGATACGGAAGGGCCGATGCACCTGTTCCATTCATGTTTGGAGACGTGTTACTTGCAGGGGGATGTCCCTTCGGTACTAACCACATACCTCCTTCCGGGCTGGTATGCAGGGGCCGGGGACCGCCGGCGGTCTGCATGGGTCTTGGCCCTCGTCCGGGGCCTTCAACAAGGCAGAACGGGCGGTGCGCCACACACCCGAACGGCACTTCCGAAGATGGGCCCGGAACCGAGGGCACACCGACCTCGTCCCTCCACCACGGGAAATATGGGGGCTGGTACCCCAAACACACCTCAAATGGGGAAGAGGCCGGTGGCAGAAGACACCTGGCTGTTATGCGCATACTCGATCCAGGCCAGATGGTTACTCCAGGCCGTCGGGTGCGCGATGTTACGCAGCGGAGGGTCTGTTCCAGTTCCTGGTTGGCCCGCTCTGCCTGTCTGTTCGTCTGTGGATGGTACCCGGACGAGAGGCTCACGGTGGCCCCCAGTTCCCAGCAGAAGCTCCTCCAGACGTGTGAGGAGAACTGGGGACCATGGTCAGAGACGATGTCGGTAGGTATCCCATGCAGACGGACGACGTGGTGGACCAGGAGGTCTGCTGTCTCCTGGCTGTTGGGAGCTTCGGGAGGGCACGAAGTGGGCCGCCTTGGAGATCGGTCCACTATCGTGAAGATGGTGGTGTGCCCATGGGACGGCGGGAGGCCCGTGACGAAATCCCAGCCGATGTGGGACCAGGGGCGATGAGGCACCGGTATGGCTGGAGAAGTCCTTGGGACCTTTATGGTCTGCCTTGCCCCTGGCACAGGTGGTGCAGGCCTGATACTCCCGGACGTCGCCTCCATAGACGCCCACACAGAAGCGCTGCCGGACAACTGCCACGGTCCTTCCGCACCCCTGGATGACAGGAGAGCTTTGGAACCGTGACAGAAGTCCAGACTGCAGCTCTGGCCTCTGGTGGGACTATAAACTTTCTTCGGACCTGTTCCTTGGTCCGGGCTCCGTGGCCAGTGCCTCACCGGATGGTCTTCTCCACGTCCCAGGTGAGGGTGGCCACAGACTAGTGGCCATCCGGCAGGATGGGCTCCGGTGGATCTGACAGTGCAGTTTTGACCTCCTCTTCGTGTACCCCGGGACAAGGGCATCCGACCTCTGGTTCTTGGTCCCGGGCGTAGGTGATGCCGAAGTCAAAAACGCCCGAAGAACAGTGACCTGTGGCTTGCCTGGGGTTCAGAGCCGCTTGGCGTTCTGATGGTCAGTGAAAACCGTGAACGGCACAGAACGCTCCCTCCAACAGGGTCGTCTCCACTCCTCAAGAGCCTCGTTCACCGCAAGGAGTTTCTCGATTGCCGACGTCATAGTTTCCGTTCAGGTCATTTGATCCAACCGAGCCGTAAAGGCGGTGAGAATGTGCTGCAGCTCACCAATCACGCCTCCTGCAGACCCCTGCGCTTCCTGCGCTCCCATTGGTCGTTCAACAGCCGGGTGACGCCCCTCGGAGTCCATGACGCTGGGCCGAGATATCCTGTTGTCACTGGTAGTGACACAGACCCACAACAGGGGCGCAAATGAACGGTCAATAGATGAGCCAAAAGTAACAATTAATGTTGTGAAATGTGCACAACGAATATACAGACAATCTCAGAATATGATTACAGTCAAATTACAAAGGTGACGTGTGGGCAGGCTCGAGGATAGAAGACGTCTGTCCTGAGAAGGGCCGGAACCACACGATTTCTGCCACCACCGAACCTGGTGAATACTGGAGCCGCCAAGTCCCGAATTCCCAGGTGATCACCGTCTCCGACTGTCGGATCTGGTACTGCTGGCGAGAACAAAGACAGTCAAGTGTGGGTGTGTGTACACCCAGTAACAACAACGGTGGGAATGCCACCTCCACCTTTCACTCAATATGTGATGAGTACCGCAGTGATTCCTCAGGGGAAAAGAGTGCCGTCCTGCACTCACTCAGCTTCCACAGATAGAGGAACCGGTACTCCTGCAAACACTCACAATATACAGATATATTGTAACACAAAACGGCTGAGGATATTACCTTCAATGAAGTACGATATCTCGGCGATGAGGTGGAGATGACGTCTGGGTTTTATAGAGTGAGGTGATGAAGAATGAGTGACAGCTGTCAGGAAGTAATGAGTAACAGCTGTCACTCCCGGCTGTGTCAGTGGCGGCAGCGCCCTCTCGTGCCTGAAGCCCGCACTTCAGGCAGGGCGCCCTCTGGTGGTGGGCCAGCAGTACCTCCTCTTCTGGCGGTCCACACAACAAATGGTCCAGATGACATTCCAGTGGAGACATGGAAATGTCTAGGAGAGATGGAAGTTTCCAACCAGATTGTTTAATAAAATCTTGGAAAGTGAGAGGATGCCTGAGGAGTGGAGACGAAGTGTGCTGGTTCCTATTTTCAAGAACAAGGGTGATGTGCAGAGCTGCAGTAACTACAGAGGCATAAAGTTGATCAGCCACAGCATGAAGTTTTGGGAAAGAGTAGTAGAAGCTAGGCTTAGAAAATAGGTGAAGATCTGTGAGCAGCAATATGGTTTCATGCCGAGAAAGAGCACAACAATGCAATGTTTGCTCTGAGAATACTGTTGGAAAAGTACAGAGAAGGACAGAAAGAGTTACATTGTGTGTTTGTGGATTTAGAAAACGCTTATGATAGGGTGCCAAGCAAAGAGCTGTGGTATTGTATGAGGAAGTCTGGAGTGGCAGAGAAGTATGTTAGGGTAGTGCAGGACATGTACAAGAATAGTGTGACAGCGGTGAGATGCGAAGCCAGAATGACAGACTCATTCAAGGTGGAGGTGGGATTACACCAAGGATCAGCTCTGAGTCCTTTCTTGTTTGCAGTGGTGATGGACAGGTTGACGGATGAGATCAGACAGGAGTCCCCATGGACTATGATGTTTGCAGATGACATTGTGATCTGTAGTGGGAGTAGAGAGCAAGTTGAGTCTAGTCTGGAGAAGTGGAGATATGCTTTGGAGAGAAGGGGAATGAAAGTCAGTAGAAGCAAGACTGGGTACATGTGTGTGAATGAGAGGGAGCCCAGTGGAATAGTGCAGTTACAAGGAGTATAAGTGGTGAAAGTAGATGAGTTTAAATATTTGGGCTCAACTGGGCTCAACTCAAAGGGGAGGTGATGGTCTAGTGGTTAAGGTGTTGGGCTTGAGTCCAGAAGATCATGGGTTCAAATCCTCGCCTGACTGGAAAATCACTCAGGGTCCTTGGGCAAGGCCTTTAATCCCCTATTGCTCCTGGTGTGTAGTGAGCGCCTTGTATGGCAGCATCCTGACATCGGGGTGAATGTGAGGCATAATTGTAAAGCGCTTTGAGCGTCTGATGCAGATGGAAAAGCGCTATATAAATGCAGTCCATTTAACTGTTCAAAGTAATGGAGAGTGTGGTAGAGAGGTGAAGAAGAGAGTGCAGGCAGGATTGTAATGTGGAGGAAAGGTGGCAGGAGTGATTTGGACCAAGGATATCAGCAGAGTGAAGAGAAAGTTTACAAAACAGTAGTGAGACCAGCTATGTTGTACGGCTTAGAGACGATGGCACTAACAAAAGACAGGAGGCAGAGCTGGAGGTGACAGAGTTGAAGATTGTGAGATTCTCTTTGGGAGTGAAAGAAGGACAAGGAATTAGGAATGAACATATCAGAGGACAGCCCTCAGGTGGGACGGTTTTGGAGACAAAGTCAGTGAGGCGAGATTGAGTTAGTTTGGACATGTGCAGAGGAGGGACCCAGGGTATATAGGGAGAAAGATGCTGAGGATGGAGCCACCAGGCAGGAGGAGAAGAGTGAGACCAAAGAGGAGGTTTATGGATGTGCTGATGGAGGACATGCAGGTGGCTGGTGTGACAGAGGAAGATACAGAGGACAGGGTAAGATGGAAACGACTGATCTGCTGTGGTGACCCCTAACGGGAACAGCCAAAAGACAAAGAAGAAGAAGAAGAAGGAGTAATCTAATTAATTACTTTACTTTAACCATCGTTGCAACGCCGTTGCCGTTACTGAAAATGCGAAGTGGCATGTTACAATTTGTTGAATGAAGTGCATGGTGTCAGGTTTTGACCACACATCAGCTGCCTGGAGAGAGCATGAGGTGGGGATGATGACGCCGTTGCAAATGCGATGATGATTGGCTGGGTGGGCAGATCATGTCCTGCTCACGCTGTCTCACTGCATGCTCTGACTGCCAAACACAACAAGACTGCGACAATGGTGACAAGTCAGGGAAATTCAAAGGTGGCGTTCTCAAACTGGAAGTACCGGCACTACTTCTCGCTAACTGAAATTAAGGCAAGAATGTGTATGTAACATGCACGCTATGTCCAGGAAAAAAGACTTTATCCACGTCTGTCTCAAGCAACTCGAATCTTATGAAGCACCTCACATCAAGACACTTGTTGCTGCTGCTGCTGCTAACCCAACCCCAAGCCCAAATGCAGCCAGCAAGAGATGGAGTCACTCTGTTAAAACAAGCAACGCTCGATTTTTCGAGTCAGTAGCAACAGGTGACCAAGGCCGAGCTGAACACATTGATTGCCAGGTATGTTGTTGAAAACATGTTACCCCTGTCCACTGTGGAGTCTGAGTCATTTAGAGCTATCCTTGTTAAAATACCAATACGAGGAGGAGGAAGAGGGGTTGCCCCATGCCGAAACACTTTTGCTAAATTCATAGACAGTGAATACAAAAAATATGAGCTTAAAAAGTCATTTGAGGAAATGGAGTACATTTGAACCACAGCAGACATCTGGAATGCCCACAATAGAAGTTTCATGGGTGTGACAACACACTGGATCAAGCCAAATAACATGGAAAGAAAGCGGCTCTTGCCTGCAGACGACTGAAAAGCCACCGAAAGCCGTCTGAATCATCCGAATGGTGGACGAGCTTGGCATGTCACAACATGTCCTGTGAGACTTCAACACGGTGGCACTTTTGCTGCGCCATCAGCTTCATGCCGATGAATTTCGCCGCCACTCTTTTCATGGCAAAATCTTCTGTCACAGTGGAATGTGCCAAAAAAGTGCTGATGTCCACCTCTTCCGCAATTTCTCGGATAGTCACACGACGGTCCCACATCACCACAGCGTTCACTTTGGAATGATCCGGTCATTTCAGCATGTTGATGGCTGCCCGGAGCGTGGCGCGCTCTCCACGGTTGTGCAGGCGTCTTTAAACCGGTTGTACCGCTCCTTAATCTGTGTGATGCCCAGAGGATCGTCACCGAAAGCCGTCTGAATAATCCGAATGGTTTCCACCTGGCTGTCACCCAGTTTCTGGCAAAATTTGATGCAGTCGTGCTGCTCCAGTCGTTGCGCCATTTTCCTTGCAAAGAAAAACCGAGGAGAGACTACACCCATCCTCACACAAAGGCTGCTTACAAGCAAATGACGCAACTGACTGGCGTGAAAAAACTCACGCATGCGCATGAAAGTTCAAGGTTGGCTCATGCAAGCACACGTGATTCAAATCCATCAGGTTTTTGAAAAAAATTAAAAGGTCGGATACTTTTCTAACAGACCTCGTACACTCAACATATGGGATAACACACAAAATCTCAGCAACAGTGACTGACAATGGCTCTAATTTTGTTAAAGCATTTAAGAGGTACCAGCCACTTGAGGAGAGTGATTCTGAAGATGATGAAAATGAGGTGGCATTTACAGACATTAATGATGCTCTACATGCAACTGATGATAATGATGGTGATGTTGTGATCACTTTGCCCCCCTCCCCCCACAACAGATGTGCATCACACACACTAAGCCTGATTTCGTGCACAGATATTGACAAGTGGCTGCTGTCAAATCCTGCAACAAAGGCTATTTACAGAAGTGCTATTGCCAAATGTACAGCCCTCTGGAACAAGACGAGTCGATCAACTTTGGCTACTGAAACAGTTGATGAGTTGGTGTCAAAAAAGCTTTTTGTACCTTGTACAACACGATGGAATTCCTTCTATGATGTCCAGGCTCGAATCTGTGAAATATCCGTGACCTCAACACCATCTCCTCCAAATTAGGACCGACAGCGATAACAGAAAAGGAATACCAGTTTTTAAAGGAGTACTGTACTGCAATGAAGCCCCTTACAGTTGCCTTGGATATACTCCAGGGAGAAGACAACTGTTTTTATGGTACACTCCTACCAGCGATAGAGACATTAATACTGAAGACAGAAGCCCTTACAAGTGGCCTGCAAATACTGAGGGATCTTCCTGACGCCATGGTCATAGTAAGAACTTGAATTGAATATTTTATTATTTATTAAGTGAGCATTGCTGTAGTACTCACATTAATGTGATTATTCTTATCGTTTCAGGCTATCAAAGCCAGATTTACTGGCGATGTCCTAGGAAATGAAGAGGCTATACTTGCTGCCGTAACTCTTCCAAAATTCAAACTTCGCTGTCTGCGGTCACAGCAGTTAAAGGATAAGGCTAAGGCAAGTTTGCTGTCAGAGTGCCAGAAAGTTGTCCTCAAAGAACCACAACCAGGTACCAGCACATCTTCACGTCACACAGATTCAGCCAAAGAGAACAATTTCTTTTCCTTTGAGGAGGTTTAGGAGGACACCTCCTCTACCACAGAAAACCAAGTGGCAGACTATTTTACATCTTCAGCACAAAACTTCAACTCTCTGTGTGGATTTTCTCTCATCAAGAAAATTTCACTACTACATTGCAATGCTGATATTCCATCTAGTGCACCTGTTGAGAGACTGTTCAGCCATGGCAAGCTCGTCTTCTCTCCAAAGAGGAACAGACTGACAAAAGATTCAAAAAGCTTCTCCTCCTACGTTATAACTGCTGGTTTAGTCGTTAGATAAAAGGAGTGTTTTAGTATAGATTAATGTAATGTTCATTTTCACTGACAACGAACATTTTAATCTACGTAGAGAGTAGAGAGTTGGATAGTGTTTATTGTGCAATAACATATAGGTACAGAGATTTGCACTACTTACTCAGGTCTTCCTTTGATTCTTTTTACCCAAGTTTACATTTGTGTGTCTTAGTTTTGCACTTGATTGTAAAGTGTGTAAATAACTGAATATAATTTATTTCCAATACTTAATTTTTATTACTTTACTGAATATTTAAGAGTTGGATATTGCGCTGTTTATTGTGCAGTATTATACAGATACAGAGAATTGCACTATTAAAGGCCAGATTTTCCTTTGTTTCTTATTACCCAAGTTTACATTTTTTGAGTACTGGGTTTTGTACTTGAATGCAAAGTGTTGTGACATTATTTCTTTGCAATATTTAACTTTGTTACTGTACTGACTATTTAAGAGTTGCATAGTGCTCTGTTTATTGTGCAATGGTATAAAGGTACTTGAATTATTTACAATATTTAATATTGTTACTTCACAGAATATTTAAGGGTAGTGTTCTGATTATTGTGCAGTAGGCCTAATATACAGTTACAGAGATTTGCACAACTTAATGGCCAGATTTCCTTTGTTATTTTTACCCCAAGTTTACATTTGTTTTCTTAACAGGCTGCAGTCCAATGAGTTCAAATAAATACCATTATTGTATATAGTGATTTTATTCTTCAATCAGTTAATATAAACATCTTTGACGTAAGATGACCAACAATGATAAGCATGCACAATTGGCTACAAAATCGGACAACTACTCTGACTTGATTAACAAATTTATTCACTGACAACCACCTGTAAGTCCCTCTCTATTTACAGCCCACGAGTTCTTAAATTACTTTGAGAAGAAAATAATGACATTAGGTTAAATATATCACAGAATGCCTTAGTCCAGCCACTACACCCTGTAATTGAGGTGGTTGCCATCACTGATACATAACCTAGATTTACTGAATTTGGTGTTATTTCAGTGGGCGTGCTGATGAAACTTCTAAATTCTGCTAAAAGCACAACCTGTTTGTTTGACCCTATACGAACATATACTCAACAAAAATATAAACGCAACACTTTTGGTTTTGCTCCCATTTTGTATAAGATGAACTCAAAGATCTGAAACTTTTTCCACATACACAATATCACCATTTCCCTCAAATATTGTTCACAAACCAGTCTAAATCTGTGATAGTGAGCACTTCTCCTTTGCTGAGATAATCCATCCCACCTCACAGGTGTGCCATATCAAGATGCTGATTAGACACCATGATTAGTGCACAGGTGTGCCTTAGACTGCCCACAATAAAAGGCCAGTCTGAAAGGTGCAGTTTTGTTTTATTGGGGTGGGGGGGGATACCAGTCAGTATCTGGTGTGACCACCATTTGCCTCATGCAGTGCAACACATCTCCTTCACATAGAGTTGATCAGGTTGTCAACTGTGGCCTGTGGAATGTTGGTCCACTCCTCTTCAATGGCTGTGCGAAGTTGCGACGATGAACTGGAGTCAGGTCGAGACCCCGATGAGGACGACGAGCATGCAGATGAGCTTCCCTGAGACGGTTTCTGACAGTTTGTGCAGAAATTCTTTGGTTATGCAAACTGATTGTTTCAGCAGCTGTCCGAGTGGCTGGTCTCAGACGATCTTGGAGGTGAACATGCTGGATGTGGAGGTCCTGGGCTGGTGTGGTTACACGTGGTCTGCGGTTGTGAGGCTGGTTGGATGTACTGCCAAATTCTCTGAACCGACTTTGGAGACGGCTTATGGTAGAGACATGAACATTCAATACACGAGCAACATGCTGTCAGCATGCCAACTGCACGCTCCCTCAAATCTTGCGACATCTGTGGCATTGTGCTGTGTGATAAAACTGCACCTTTCAGAGTGGCCTTTTATTGTGGACAGTCTAAGGCACACCTGTGCACTAATCATGGTGTCTAATCAGCATCTTGATATGGCACACCTGTGAGGTGGGATGGATTATCTCAGCAAAGGAGAAGTGCTCACTATCACAGATTTAGACTGGTTTGTGAACAATATTTGAGGGAAATGGTGATATTGTGTATGTGGAAAAAGTTTTAGATCTTTGAGTTCATCTCATACAAAATTGGAGCAAAACCAAAAGTGTTGTGTTTATATTTTTGTTGAGTGTACTTATAATTATTAAACTGTCACTAATGTCGGGATCTGTTCCTAAATGTTTCATATCTGCAGTGATTAATCCATTAAGAAACCTAAACTTGACCCCAGTCTACTGAAAAATTATAGGCCAATATCAAACCTATCATTTTGTTCTAAAATTCATGGAAAAGGTGGTTTCACAGCAGCTTGTGGACAACCTTACTGAGAATAATGTCTTTGAGCCACTGCAGTCTACATGTAGAATGCATCATTCCACAGAGACAGCTCTCAGTATAGTGGTAAATGATCTTCTGCTTGCAATGGATTCAGACACCACTACGGTTCTGTTACTGATACATCTTAGCACTGGATTTGATACGGTGAATCATTGTATTCTACTTGATAGGTTGGAGAATCATTCTTTTGGGATTACTGGGAATGTCCTTGCATGGTTGATGTTTTACCTAACCAGTCGCTCTCATTATGTTCTATACAACAGCACAACCTCTAACCTTGTTGATATGAAATGCAGGGTTCCACAGGGTTCTGTCTTAGGCCCCCTGCTTTTCTCCCTTTACACGGCACCCCTTAGGCACATGGGATTATACTTTTCATTGCTACGCTGATGACACTCAGTTGTACATGCCGATAACTGCTGGTAATCTTGTGCACATAGTCTTTCCTTGCATCAGTGAAAAGCTGGATGTCCAGCAATTTCTTACTTTTAAACTTGGAAAAGACTGAAATGATGATCCTTGATCCAGAGAGACATCAGTTTGACAAGCTAGCACTTAACCTAGGCTTGTGTGTCATGCATCACTCTGACAAAGTGAGGAACCTTGGGGTGATTTTTGATCCTACTCTATTCTTTGATCTATACATTAGAGATATCACAAGGACTGCTTACTTCCACCTGCAAAACATAGCTAAGCTACCTCTCATCCTGTCTATGGCTGATGCAGAGACTCTGATCCATGCATTTGTCTCTTCTAGATTAGACTACTGTAATGTTCTATTTTCTGGTTTACCGCAGTCCAGCATTAGGGGTCTCCAATTAGTTCAAAACACTGCTGCCAGAATTTTGACAAGATGCAAATTATTCATGAACTATCACCTCCCAACTTAGATGACCTAATTACACCATATTTAGTGGCCTGGGCACTAAGCACAGGACTACTTTGTGTCCCTAGGGTGAATAAATGGTCTGCAGGCCACAAAGCTTTCTTTTATCATGCACCCGTTTTGTGGAATGATCTCCCTGCGGAGATAAAACAGTCAGATTCTGCAGAGACTTTCAAGTCAAGACTTAAAACACATATACAACCCCTGGCAAAAATTATGGTATCACCAGCCTCAGAGGATGTTCATTCAGTTGTTTAATTTTGTAGAAAAAAAGCAGATCACAGACATGACACAAAACTAAAGTCATTTCAAATGGCAACTTTATGGCTTTAAGAAACACTATAAGAAATCAGGAAAAAAAAAATTGTGGCAGTCAGTCAGTAACGGTTACTTTTTTAGACCATGCAGAGGGAAAAAAATATGGAATCACTCAATTCTGAGGAAAAAATTATGGAATCATGAAAAACAAAATAACGATCCGACACATCCCTAGTATTTTGTTGCACCACCTCTGGCTTTTATAACAGCTTGCATTCTCTGAGGCATGGACTTATTAATGAGTGACAAACAGTACTCTTCATCAATCTGGCTCCAACTTTCTCTGATTGCTGTTGCCAGATCAGCTTTGCAGGTTGGAGCCTTGTCATGGTCCATTTTCTTCAACTTCCACCAAAGATTTTCAATTGGATTAAGATCCGGACTATTTACAGGCCATGACATTGACCCTATGTGTCTTTTTGCAAGGAATGTTTTCACAGTTTTTGCTCTATGGCAAGATGCATTATCATCTTGAAAAATGATTTTATCATCCCCAAACATCCTATAAAATTGATGGGATAAGAAAAGTGTCCAAAATAACGTAAACTTGTGCATTTATTGATGATGTAATGACAGCCATCTCCCCAGTGCCTTTACCTGACATGCAGCCCCATATCATCAATGACTGTGGAAATTTACATATTCTCTTCAGGCAGTCATCTTTATAAATCTCATTGGAACGGCACCAAACAAAAGTTCCAGCATCATCACCTTGCCCAAAGCAGATTCGAGATTCATCACTGAATATGACTTTCATCCAGTCATCCACAGTCACGATTGCTTTTCCTTAGCCCATTGTAACCTTGTTTTTTTCTGTTTAGGTGTTAATGATGGCTTTCATTTAGCTTTTCTGTATGTAAATCCCATTTCCTTTAGGTGGTTTCTTAGAGTTCTGTCACAGACATTGACTCCAGTTTCCTCCCATTCGTTCATTTGTTTTGTTGTGCATTTTCGATTTTTGTGACATATTGCTTTAAGTTTTCTGTCTTGATGCTTTGATGTCTTCCTTGGCCTACCAGTATGTTTGCCTTTAACAACCTTCCCATGTTGTTTGTATTTGGTCCAGAGTTTAGATACAGCTGACTGTGAACAACCAACATCTTTTGCAACATTGCATGATTTACCCTCTTTAAAGAGTTTGATAATCCTCTCCTTTGTTTCAATTGACATCTCTTGTGTTGGAGCCATGATTCATGTCAGTCCACTTGGTGCAACAGCTCTCCAAGGTGTGATCACTTCTTTTTAGATGCAGACTAACGAGCAGATCTGATTTGATGCAGGTGTTAGTTTTGGGGATGAAAATTTACAGGGTGATTCCATAATTTATTCCTCAGAATTGAGTGAGTCCATATTTTTTTTTCCCTCTGCTTGGTCTAAAAAAGTAACCGTTACTGCCACAATAATTTTTCCTGATTTCTTATAGTGTCTCTTAAAGCCAGGAAGTTGCCATTTGAAATGACTTTAGTTTTGTGTCATGTCTGTGATCTGCTTTTTTTCTACAAAATTAAACAACTGAATGAACATCCTCCGAGGCCGCTGATTCATTCTGTCTCATATCGTTAGCATACTGGCATAGTATAGAAGCGTTTCCTATTTCTTTAACTCATCTTATTAGTAACAGAACAGGTCTCTGGCTTATTTAATCTAAATTCTGGGTCCGTTATTGAAGCTCAGTGCTAGCAGCCGCGATCACCCTAATATTCTCTCTGCTTCTCTGTCGTCCATGCTGGTAAGAGATTTTCTGGCCAACTGATTGTTCTTTTTCTCTCTGTCCAAGGCACTGATGCCATAGCACAAGGCTGACAGCTGCATACCACAAAGCCCTGGACTGACCATAAGATGCCATGTCTGAAGCTGACACAACACACTGCAATTTGCTTTTGGAATATACTCTGCTATGAGGACAGCTTGTGCTGCAGCTCTCTAATGACGTGATGGACACTGGCCTTGCACCCCAGGGCACTGGATGAACCACTGTTTGCAGCACCAATGACTGCACACTCATCATAATAATGCACTTTGTTTTTGATGCTATTCTGCTTTTGTTTCCTGTTTCCTTTCTTTGTAAAAACCTTGCAACTGTTAGAATGGCCTAAGCAGTGGCTCAGCTGGTCTGCTTGATGTTTCTTCCTTAATGTCAGAGGGAGTTTTTCCTTACCACTGTTCCTTGTGCTTGCTTGAAGGGTTGGTAAGGTTAGACATTACTGGTGTGAAGCACCTTGAGGCAGCTGTGTTGTGATTTGTGTGTATATACACTCAACAAAAATATAAACGCAACACTTTTGGTTTTGCTCCCATTTTGTATGAGATGAACTCAAAGATCTAAAACTTTTTCCACATACACAATATCACCATTTCCCTCAAATATTGTTCACAAACCAGTCTAAATCTGTGATAGTGAGCACTTCTCCTTTGCTGAGATAATCCATCACACCTCACAGGTGTGCCATATCAAGATGCTGATTAGACACCATGATTAGTGCACAGGTGTGCCTTAGACTGCCCACAATAAAAGGCCACTCTGAAAGGTGCAGTTTTATCACACAGCACAATGCCACAGATGTCGCAAGATTTGAGGGAGCGTGCAATTGGCATGCTGACAGCAGAAATGTCAACCAGAGCTGTTGCTCGTGTATTGAATGTTCATTTCTCTACCATAAGCTGTCTCCAAAGGCGTTTCAGAGAATTTGGCAGTACATCCAACCAGCCTCACAACCGCAGACCACGTGTAACCACACCAGCCCAGGACCTCCACATCCAGCATGTTCACCTCCAAGATCGTCTGAGACCAGCCACTCGGACAGCTGCTGAAACAATCGGTTTGCATAACCAAAGAATTTCTGCACAAACTGTCAGAAACCGTCTCAGGGAAGCTCATCTGCATGCTCGTCGTCCTCATCGGGGTCTCGACCTCACTCCAGTTCGTCGTCGTAACTGACTTGAGTGGGCAAATGCTCACATTCGCTGGCGTTTGGCACGTTGGAGAGGTGTTCTCTTCACGGATGAATCCCGGTTCACACTGTCCAGGGCAGATAGCAGACAGCGTGTGTGGCGTTGTGTGGGTGAGCGGTTTTCTGATGTCAATGTTGTGGATCGAGTGGCCCATGGTGGCGGTGGGGTTATGGTATGGGCAGGCGTCTGTTATGGACGAAGAACACAGGTGCATTTTATTGATGGCATTTTGAATGCACAGAGATACTGTGACGAGATCCTGAGGCCCATTGTTGTGCCATACATCCAAGAACATCATCTCATGTTGCAGCAGGATAATGCACAACCCCATGTTGCAAGGATCTGTACACAATTCTTGGAAGCTGAAAATGTCCCAGTTCTTGCATGGCCGGCATACTCACCGGACATGTCACCCATTGAGCATGTTTGGGATGCTCTGGACCGGCGTATATGACAGCGTGTACCAGTTCCTGCCAATATCCAGCAACTTCGCACAGCCATTGAAGAGGAGTGGGCCAACATTCCACAGGCCATAATTGACAACCTGATCAACTCAATGGGAAGACGTGTTGCACTGCATGAGGCAAATGGTGGTCACACCAGATACTGACTGGTATCCCCCCACAATAAAACAAAACTGCACCTTTCAGAGTGGCCTTTTATTGTGGACAGTCTAAGGCACACCTGTGCACTAATCATGGTGGCTAATCAGCCTCTTGGTATCGCACACCTGTGAGGTGGGATGGATTATCTCAGCAAAGGAGAAGTGCTCACTTTCACAGATTAAGACTGGTTTGTGAACAATATTTGAGGGAAATGGTGATATTGTGTATGTGGAAAAAGTTTTAGATCTTTGAGTTCATCTCATACAAAATGGGAGCAAAACCAAAAGTGTTGCGTTTATATTTTTGTTGAGTGTATATATAAAATTTAAATTCATCTCAGTCTTGTTTATTATTGTGCTGCATCATTATTTCTGTAATTTTCTACCCTAATACTATCTTCTAAAAACAACAAGCAAGTTCCTTCACTGTCTTCCTTTTTTCACTTTGGGTTGCTACAGCAGATCAGAGATGGATGTGCATGTTTAAAGTTTGTTTACTGGGCTCCATGTTACAATAAGAGCAAGTGTTGGTCCTAAATTTAAGACTCCTAAGATTTTGCTATCACAAAAATCAGGTCTACCAGAGAAATCCAGTGTCACAAAGACCTACTCATAATTAGCCAAAATGCTGAATGTCAAGTGTCTCAGTTTTTGAGAAATACACACTGGTCTTATTTTTTGCCAACACACAGTGTGCTACATGGAACAGCCTATTTGTGTTTTTGAAAGAAAACAGAGACAAATTTGTCCTTGGATGAATCATTTCCACATTATCAACCAAAAATGGGTCTATTAAGGAATCCCATTGTTCAAACTTTACGGATCTTGCGAAATGTGAGCAGTTTTACTGCAGCAGTATGGTAATGAATTAGCTTAGAAACCAGACCTGTCAAATGTTATTACACTTGTCATTAAAATAGTTTAAGTTAAAATTGTTCATTTCTCATTGTGTAATTATCTAACCAATTAAACTCCAGTTTTTATATGAAAGACATCTATATTGAATTTAAATATTCAAGACATTTTAAATTTGATGTATTGAATAAGAACACCAACATTAGTAACTTAGTTTTTCCTATCAAGTGCAAGTTAACTTTCAATTGGTTTTCCAGAGAAAACACTTCATGCACTTTCCCATATTTAGAATTTGCATTACATATTTCAGCTACATTTCAATTTGTAAAGCGTACTCTTTAACTTTACATTTCAATAAATTTTAGAAGACAAACATCGCATACAAGCACAATGAACATATTTTATAATATGAAAGCAGAGGAAAATTTGAATTGCTTGCTGAATAACAAGTCAGCATCTTCTTTGTCTTTCGGGTGTGCCATCTCACCCTGTCCTCTGTATCTTCCTCTGTCACACCAACCACCTGCATGTCCTCTCTCAGCACATCCATGAACCTCCTTTTTGGTCTCCCTCTTCTCCTCCTGCCTGGTGGCTCCATCCTCAGCATCCTTCTCCCTATATACCCTGGGTCCCTCCTCTGCACATGTCCAAACCATCTCAATCTCGCCTCTTTGTCTCCAAACCGTCCCACCTGAGCTGTCCCTCTGATATGTTCATTCCTAATCTTGTCCATTCTTGTCACTCCCAAAGAGAATCTCAACATCTTCAGCTCTGCCGCCTCCAGCTCTGCCCCCTGTCTTTTTGTTAGTGCCACTGTCTCTAAACCATACAACATAGCTGGTCTCACTACTGATTTGTAAACTTTCCCCTTCACTCTTGCTGATATTCTTCGGTCACAAATCACTCCTGCCACCTTTCTCCACCCACTCCACCCTGCCTGCACTCTCTTCTTCACCTCTCTACCACACTCTCCATTACTTTGAACAGTTGACCCCAAATATTTAAACTCATCTACTTTCACCACTTCTACTCCTTGTAACTGCACTATTCCACTGGGCTCCCTCTCATTCACACACATGTACTCAGTCTTGCTTCTACTGACTTTCATTCCCCTTCTCTCCAAAGCATATCTCCACTTCTCCAGACTAGACTCAACTTGCTCTCTACTCTCACTACAGATCACAATGTCATCTGCAAACATCATAGTCCATGGGGACTCCTGTCTGATCTCATCTGTCAACCTGTCCATCACCACTGCAAACAAGAAAGGACTCAGAGCTGATCCTTGGTGTAATCCCACCTCCACCTTCAATGAGTGTCATTCCGACTGCGCATCTCACCGCTGTCACACTATTCTTGTACATGTCCTGCACTACCCTAACGTACTTCTCTGCCACTCCAGACTTCCTCATACAATGCCACAACTCTTCTCTTGGCACCCTATCATAAGCTTTTTCTAAATCCACAAACACACAATGTAACTCTTTCTGTCCTTCTCTGTACTTTTCCAACAGTATTCTCAGAGCAAACACTGCATCTGTAGTGCTCTTTCTCGGCATGAAACCATATTGCTGCTCACAGATCTTCACCTGTTTTCTAAGCCTAGCTTCTACTACTCTTTCCCATAACTTCATGCTGTAGCTGATCAGCTTTATGCCTCTGTAGTTACTGCAGCTCTGCACATCGCCCTTGTTCTTGAAAATAGGAACCAGCACACTTCGTCTCCACTCCTCAGGCATCCGCTCACTTTCCAAGATTTTATTAAACAATCTGGTTAGAAACTCTACTGCCATCTCTCCTAGACCTTTCCATGCCTCCATTGGATTGTCATCTGGACCAACTGCCTTTCCACTCTTCATCATCTTCATAGCAGCCCTCACTTCGTCCTTGCTAATCTCTTTTACTTCCTGATTTACTCTCACCACATAATCCAGCCTTTTCTCTCGCTCATTTTCTTTATTCATCAACTCTTCAAAATATTCCCTCCACCTTCTCAGCAGACACTCCTCACTTGTCAGCACATTACCATGTGCATCTTTTACCACCCTAACCTGCTGCACATCCTTTCCAGCTCTGTCCCTTTGTCTGGCCAATCGGTACAAGTCCTTTTCTCCTTCCTTACTATTCAACTTCTTGTACAGCTCGCAATATGCCTTTTCCTTTGCTTTTGCCACTTCTCAACTCGCCTTAAGCCGCATCTCCTTGTACTCCTGTCTACTTTCTTCATCTCTCCGACTATCCCAAAACTTTTTTGCCAACCTCTTTCTCCTTATGCTTTCCTGGACCTCTTCATTCCACCACCAAGTCTCCTTGTCTTCCTTCCACTGTCTAGCTGTCACACCCAGTACTGCCCTAGCCGTCTCCCTCACATCTGCAGTACTTTTCCAGTTGTCCAAAATTGCTTCCCCTCCAACTAGTGCTTCTCTCACCTGCTCGCTAAATTTCACACAACAGTCTTCCTCCTTCAGCTTCCACCATCTGATCCTTTGTTGAGCTCTCACTCTCTTCTTCTTTACCTCTAAAGTGATCCTACAAACAACCATCCTATGCTGTCTAGTGACACTCTCTCCTGCTACCACCTTACAGTCTGTGATTTCTTTTAGCTTGCATCTCCTATAAAGAACGTAGTCCACCTGTGTGCACCTTCCTCCACTCCTATGTTACCCTGTGCTCCTCCCTTTTCTTAAAGTAGGTATTCACCACAGCCATTTCCATCCTTTTTACAAAATCAACTACCATTTGTCCTTCTCCATTCCTATCCTTGATACCACATCTACCCATTACTTCGTCACCTCTGTTCCCTTCACCAACATGCCCATTGAAGTCTGCTCCTATCACCACTCTTTCATGCTTGGGCACACTCTCCACCACCTCATCTAATACACTCCAGAAATCATCTTTCTCCTTCATCTCACAACCTACCTGTGGGGCATATGCACTGATGATATTCATCATCACCCCTTCAATTTCCAACTTCACACTCATCACCCTGTCAGACACTCGCTTAACCTCCAACACACTTTTAACATACTCTTCCTTTAAAATGACCCCAACACCATTTCTCTTCCTGTCCTCACCATGGTACAACAACTTGTACCCACCGCCGATGCTCCTGCTCTTACTTCCCTTCCACTTGGTCTCTTGCACACACAATATGTCTACCTTTCTCCTCTCCATCATATCAGCCAGCTCTCTCCCTTTACCAGTCATACTACCAACATTCAAAGTCCCCACTCTCATTTCCACCCTTCTAGTTTTCTTCTTCTCCCGCTGTTCGTGGCAACGTTTTCCTCCTCTTCTTCGTCATCGTCTTCGCCCAGCAGTAGCCCAATTTCCACCGGCACCCTGTTGGGCAATAGCACCGGTGGCGGACGTTGTTAACCCGGGCTGCGACCGATCCGGTATGGGAATTCGATTCTGAGTCTGCATAGTTGGGTTGGCTTGTTTTACGCCGGATGCCCTTCCTGACGCAACCCTCCTCATTTATCCGGGCTTGGGACCGGCACTCAGAATGTACTGGCTGCACACCCCATGTGGCTGAGTTAATAACAATTCAGCATAAATTAATAAAATCTAATACCTGCACTTACAGCATGTGAAATAATGAATGCCACGTGAGACGTGCCTGGCTGAATTTATGACTGACAATCACATCCACGTATTATAATTTTGAAACTGAGCCACTTAAAAGAAAAAAAAGTTACACAAAATAAAAATCAAGCACAAAGCCAAATCATTTTTTTTAATGTTCCAAAACATTTTTCATGTCCATGCAGTCTTCCTGGAGTCCAACTCCAGTTTCATTTATTTGGCACTTTCAGGAACACAGTGCTACATTATAAATGGAGCTGTGACTTAAGCAACTTGCGATTTAAAAAAAAGTATTGGGGGGGGGGGGGGGGGGTTGTCCTGTTCCAACAGCAAAAGAGGTAGAAGCAGCAACCCTCTCCCCTACCACCCCAAACCCCAAAAAACCCACTTAGTTATTAACAGGTTAGCCAACTGCCTATGAAACAAAATTAACAGCAAATAACTCTCCAAGACCATACAATAGAGAGAACACACTGAAATGCTCTCAGACTTGGCTGTGGTATGT
This sequence comes from Thalassophryne amazonica, assembly GCF_902500255.1. Classification (NCBI taxonomy): domain Eukaryota; kingdom Metazoa; phylum Chordata; class Actinopteri; order Batrachoidiformes; family Batrachoididae; genus Thalassophryne; species Thalassophryne amazonica. Next base: position 60,285,607 of record NC_047108.1, read on the forward strand.
TCTTAGAGAATCCTTAAACGTTACCAACATGCAAAACAGAAATGTAAAACATCCTTTAAGGAAAACATCAAGTTCATACAAAAAAAAAAAAACCTCAACATTCATAGCGCGCAAACATGTTCAAAACAGTGTATGTCACTTTTTCTGCTATAAAACAAAAAGCCGAAGTAAAACTTTTTCACCCATTACCAATGATAGTCACTTTGGCAACTTGTTTTTCTAATTTAACATCAATTTATTCAAATTACCCTTTCAAATTCCTTCAAGATTTAGACTAAAGTTAAATTTTTTTCAACGAGTCAGTATTGACAACACAATCCAAGTGTCTTTTTTTTTTTTTTTACTGATACACCCCCTCAACCCTGATGTATTTTTTGGTTAATTGCTTTGTTGGCCTTGAACTGGTGGGTGTAAGGTATCACCTGAACTATGAGCAGAGATACGGGACATTTTGTATGACAGAGTCTAAATGTTTCAAAATGCAAAACAGTAACATTTTCACAAGCACCCACATGAATCTGAACTGATACCAGTGTTAATGGCCAGTTGCACTAACTACAGAAATGATTTAAAAAAAAAAAAAAAAAACCCTTAAATATAAAATTAACAAATAAGCCACAAAAAAGCTGTTTTTGAAATGTATACCATGAAATCTACAGTATTCCTAGGACCAAATGACTCATTCAACATGACATGTCAAGTAGTTCTGAGAGGAGAAAACTAATTATTGTGGTGTGACCACACCTTCCACGTCTGCTGGTGGGCTGGCAGATTTGTGGAAGGGAGTCTCTTTGTAAATAAACCAGCAGTTGCCACTCCACAGTATGACGTTAAGAAAACCAAAAATCTGCAGGGTTGGTGGGCGGGGGAGAGAGAGAGACCACAGATAAGTCATTGTCCAAGGCACCTGTGTATAAACAGATACACAGCTTTGGTCATGTTCATAAAACACAACTTACCACTGAAGCATTAAGTCGGCCCATATGTGGCACAGCGCCCTGGGTGCAGGTGTGTGTGCCACCCTTACAAACATCTAGAAGAGACACAATGGTTGAAGGATCTGTGGCCCACTTCACATCGGACAATGCTTTTGCCCAAGCTGAAGATGATGCCAACCACAGAAAGGCGAAGACTGCAGTCACCAACAGGTCCTGAAAGCAGCACAGAAAAAAAAAAATCATCCCAAAAGACGACAAAAAAAAAAAAAAAAAAAAAAAAAAAAAAAGCAGTTCACCATATATGTCACTGGAAATTGATTAGCTTTCTGTCAATCCCTGCCCTTCCCACTGTGAACACTGGCAACACTGATAATGTACGTACTTTCAATGGCCTTCTGCTGGATTCCAGCAAGAGTCAGCTTAAAAAAACAAACAAAAAAAAACACAACAACAACAAATAAAGACAACCAGCAACCCAAAACACAACAGCAGGTACAAAATGTAGGCTACAGTACAATGATATTTATAAAGCAAATACACTTGGTGTAAGCATACACAATGAGATGTCTCATCTTTGAGAGAAACTGGCACAAGTATGGGAAAGAAGAAAAAAAAAAGCCACAAACATACTTCCTGTTAGTTACGTGACAACACGCAGAAAGTACTGGGTGTTTGTTTCAACTATTCTTTTTTGTCCTCACTCAGGGGGAGAAGGAGTAAAAGGAAGACAAAGGATGGGAAGGAGAGGAATAGTAGTAGCCAGTAAACCAGTAGTGATCAGTATGTGTGTTATTTATATTTCCATGTTTGTTTGTTTTTTAAACTTTCACTTTTGATGCTCTGTGTGCTTCTTACCCTGTGTGCTGCCATACAATGCTGCTGGAACCTCAATTTCCCTGAGGGAGTCTTCCCAAAAGATTAAGTTCTAGTTAATCTAATCTAAAAAAAAATAATGCATTGCAAATACAAGTCACACTACCCAGATCAAGTAAGAGGCAGTAGTACAATCACAGAGGGAACAGTATAAAAAAGTACAAAGAGGTTAACACCACGACTGTTCTGACAAGAAATAAATTTAAATTATAACCACAAAAAAAAAAAACAACTTTGTATAGTGCCCACTAAAGGTGCTGCTAAAGGTGATCATTCAATAATAATTGGACTTATAATAATTCAATAATTTTGGACTTCAACACTGTGCATCCTGCATGTTGGATCATGCCCCAAGAAGTCCTCCACATGGCCAAAATGTCGTATGGTGATCCCACGCATTCCCCATCGGAGTCGCTAAGCAACAGTTTGTTTGTCAAAGTCATTACAGCAGTACCCAAACATTTACAAGACATTTCGTCATTGCCTTATATCACTGGTTATCATCCAAGTCTCACAATCATACAGTAAAACAGCTTCTCTCCCCCTGCCATCCCCTCATTACCCCATCCCCGTAGAGACGGTGCCTGCTCCCAGACCACCAATAACCAGCAAAAATCTATTTAAGCATAAAAATTCAAAAAGAAAAATAATATAGCACCTTCAACTGCACCACAGACTAAAACAGTTAAATGTGGTCTATTAAACATTAGGTCTCTCTCTTCTAAGTCCCTGTTGGTAAATGATATAATAATTGATCAACATATTGATTTATTCTGCCTTACAGAAACCTGGTTACAGCAGGATGAATATGTTAGTTTAAATGAGGCAACACCCCCGAGTCACACTAACTGTCAGAATGCTCGTAGCACGGGCCGGGGCGGAGGATTAGCAGCAATCTTCCATTCCAGCAGTGATGCCGGTAACGCGTTACTTGGTAACGTTACTCTAATCTGAACACTTTTTTTAGTAACGAGTAATCTAACGCGTTAATCTTGCCAAATCAGTAATCAGATTAAAGTTACTTCTCCATGTCACTGTGCGTTACTATTATTTTTCATTGTGGGTCGATAGCAGCATTAAACTTGGTCCGTGGGCAGGAGGTCGGGGTTCGACTGAACTGCCCACTTTAAGCGAGCTGTGAGCTTTTCATCCGCGTTTTTTTGCAGCTGCTCGACTCGTCCTCACCTCTTAAAGCGCGGTGATCAGCACACCTGCACTGAGCTTTACAAAGACATTTTTATACTTTTTTCCCTCCTTTATTTAGAATTCTGAGCTGAGCCGCTCTGTATCGTCTCGTTAAAAACAGCTGATCCTCCGCGACGCGTCAACAACTAACACTGTTTTCCACTCAAATGCACCTAAACTCTCTTTCTGAGGACCACATGATGTGAAAACGCAATAAAACTTTCTTACCTGTAAATCTGGTCCTGTTTTCTGCATAAATAAATGTTATCCATTCTTTGTGCTCAAACGCCAAAGCAGGGGCGAATCCAGATGGAATGGGGGCGTGGGGCAAGGATGTGCCCCCCCTCACAACACCCCCAGTTTTGAAGCCGTTTTGTACTACAACTAATACTGCTTAAAATAATAATAATTTCGACAAGTAAAATGTTTAGAGAATTTAAATGTTAGAAAAATGTTAGAATTTAATAGTTACATTTATAAACAATGTAGGTTTGAAATTGCAAGTTTTACTGTTACAGTGCTGTCAACAGTTAAATATGAGGTCAAGAAAGAGGTCTTTATTTTACTTTTTATAAAACAAGTATTTGTTTTCATTGAAGTCAAGAAAAGGTGACTATAAAGTGAGTTTTGGCAAAACAGGTATCATTGTCATGTTGACATGGGTTGTTGTCGGCAGCTGGGGAAAGTAACTAAAAAAGTAACTAGTAATCTAACTTAGTTACTTTTACAATTGAGTAATCAGTAAAGTAACTAAGTTACCTTTTCAAGTAGTAATCAGTAATAAGTAATTGGATTACTTTTTAAAAGTAACTGTGGCAACACTGCATTCCAGTTTATTAATTAATCAAAAACCCAGACAGAGCTTTAATTCATTTGAAAGCTTGACTCTTAGTCTTGTCCATCCAAATTGGAAGTCCCAAAAAACAGTTTTATTTGTTATTATCTATCGTCCACCTGGTCGTTACTGTGAGTTTCTCTGTGAATTTTCAGACCTTTTGTCTGACTTAGTGCTTAGCTCAGATAAGATAATTATAGTGGGCGATTTTAACATCCACACAGATGCTGAGAATGACAGCTTCAACACTGCATTTAATCTATTATTAGACTCTATTGGCTTTGCTCAAAAGTAAATGAGTCCACCCACCACTTTAATCATATCTTAGATCTTGTTCTGACTTATGGTATGGAAATAGAAGACTTAACAGTATTCCCTGAAAACTCCCTTCTGTCTGATCATTTCTTAATAACATTTACATTTACTCTGATGGACTACCCAGCAGTGGGGAATAAGTTTCATTACACTAGAAGTCTTTCAGAAAGCGCTGTAACTAGGTTTAATGATATGATTCCTTCTTTATGTTCTCTAATGCCATATACCAACACAGTGCAGAGTAACTACCTAAACTCTGTAAGTGAGATAGAGTATCTCGTCAATAGTTTTACATCCTCATTGAAGACAACTTTGGATGCTGTAGCTCCTCTGAAAAAGAGAGCTTTAAATCAGAAGTGCCTGACTCTGTGGTATAACTCACAAACTTGTAGCTTAAAGCAGATAACCCGTAAGTTGGAGAGGAAATGGCGTCTCACTAATTTAGAAGATCTTCACTTAGCCTGGAAAAAGTCTGTTGCTCTATAAAAAAGCCCTCCATAAAGCTAGGACATCTTTCTACTCATCACTAATTGAAGAAAATAAGAACAACCCCAGGTTTCTTTTCAGCACTGTAGCCAGGCTGACAAAGAGTCAGAGCTCTATTGAGCTGAGTATTCCATTAACTTTAACTAGTAATGACTTCATGACTTTCTTTGCTAACAAAATTTTAACTATTAGAGAAAAAATTACTCATAACCATCCCAAAGACGTATCGTTATCTTTGGCTGCTTTCAGTGATGCCGGTATTTGGTTAGACTCTTTCTCTCCGATTGTTCTGTCTGAGTTATTTCATTAGTTACTTCATCCAAACCATCAACATGTTTATTAGACCCCATTCCTACCAGGCTGCTCAAGGAAGCCCTACCATTATTTAATGCTTCGATCTTAAATATGATCAATCTATCTTTGTTAGTTGGCTATGTACCACAGGCTTTTAAGGTGGCAGTAATTAAACCATTACTTAAAAAGCCATTTTAGCTAATTATAGGCCAATCTCCAACCTTCCTTTTCTCTCAAAAATTCTTGAAAGGGTAGTTGTAAAACAGCTAACTGATCATCTGCAGAGGAATGGTCTATTTGAAGAGTTTCAGTCAGGTTTTAGAATTCATCATAGTACAGAAACAGCATTAGTGAAGGTTACAAATGATCTTCTTATGGCCTCGGACAGTGGACTCATCTCTGTGCTTGTTCTGTTAGACCTCAGTGCTGCTTTTGATACTGTTGACCATAAAATTTTATTACAGAGATTAGAGCATGCCATAGGTATTAAAGGCACTGCGCTGCGGTGGTTTGAATCATATTTGTCTAATAGATTACAATTTGTTCATGTAAATGGGTAATCTTCTTCACAGACTAAAGTTAATTATGGAGTTCCACAAGGTTCTGTGCTAGGACCAATTTTATTCACTTTATACATGCTTCCCTTAGGTAGTATTATTAGACGGTATTGCTTAAATTTTCATTGTTACGCAGATGATACCCAGCTTTATCTATCCATGAAGCCAGAGGACACACACCAATTAGCTAAACTGCAGGATTGTCTTACAGACATAAAGACATGGATGACGTCTAATTTCCTGCTTTTAAACTCAGATAAAACTGAAGTTATTGTACTTGGCCCCACAAATCTTAGAAACATGGTGTCTAACCAGATCCTTACTCTGGATGGCATTACCCTGACCTCTAGTAATACTGTGAGAAATCTTGGAGTCATTTTTGATCAGGATATGTCATTCAAAGCGCATATTAAATATGTAGGACTGCTTTTTTGCATTTACGCAATATCTCTAAAATCAGAAAGGTCTTGTCTCAGAGTGATGCTGAAAAACTAATTCATGCATTTATTTCCTCTAGGCTGGACTATTGTAATTCATTATTATCAGGTTGTCCTAAAGTTCCCTAAAAAGCCTTCAGTTAATTCAAAATGCTGCAGCTAGAGTACTGACGGGGACTAGAAGGAGAGAGCATATCTCACCCATATTGGCCTCTCTTCATTGGCTTCCTGTTAATTCTAGAATAGAATTTAAAATTCTTCTTCTTACTTATAAGGTTTTGAATAATCAGGTCCCATCTCATCTTAGGGACCTCGTAGTACCATATCACCCCAATAGAGCGCTTCGCTCTCAGACTGCAGGCTTACTTGTAGTTCCTAGGGTTTGTAAGAGTAGAATGGGAGGCAGAGCCTTCAGCTTTCAGGCTCCTCTCCTGTGGAACCAGCTCCCAATTCAGATCAGGGAGACAGACACCCTCTCTACTTTTAAGATTAGGCTTAAAACTTTCCTTTTTGCTAAAGCTTATAGATAGGGCTGGATCAGGTGACCCTGAACCATCCCTTAGTTATGCTGCTATAGACGTAGACTGCTGGGGGGTTCCCATGATGCACTGTTTCTTTCTCTTTTTGCTCTGTATGGACCACTCTGCATTTAATCATTAGTGATCGATCTCTGCTCCCCTCCACAGCATGTCTTTTTCCTGGTTCTCTCCCTCAGCCCCAACCAGTCCCAGCAGAAGACTGCCCCTCCCTGAGCCTGGTTCTGCTGGAGGTTTCTTCCTGTTAAAAGGGAGTTTTTCCTTCCCACTGTAGCCAAGTGCTTGCTCACAGGGGGTCATTTTGACCGTTGGGGTTTTACATAATTATTGTATGGCCTTGCCTTACAATAATTATCCCTAAGCGCCTTGGGGCAACTGTTTGTTGTGATTTGGTGCTATATAAAAAAATTGATTGATTGATTGATGTATCAAGGGCTTAAAATCAGGAAAATTGCAAAACCAGACACCTTTTTCTTCACTCATTCTCAAGTGCTGCAATCAGAGCATCAACTGACTCCACAGAGGTCATAACATCGTTCACAAAGTCAAAGCCAGCAAACCTTTCCTTTCCAGTAAGTGTTCCTAAGCTGCCGGCAAACTCAACACTACCCAACACCCAGACAACCTGAATAAGATATGATTTTGGCAGAGCTTAGGAGACATTTTTTTTATAAGAATCAGACAGTTTACAATGGGCTGTGATAGTGACCAACTCAGATTTTGCTCAAACTTTGATAACTGGATGCACCCACCAAACAAACAAACATACATCAAAAATGTTGTCCAAATTCCATATGGTGACCTCACCAGGGGTCATCAAAGTTCACACCCAGAATGACCTTAAACTGAAATTTGGTTAACAGGAAAGATTTGGACAGCTCTTACATGAAATGCGTTCAATCCCTCAAAGTACTTTTGTGATTTAAGTATTATAGGAGGACAGTTCTTCAAAATAATCACTAATCTGGGTTGGGGGAGTGAACGCATTGACTATAGGGGGCGCTTCAACTTGACAAATTTTCAGAAATGCTCATATTTGTGAAGGCTATTAATACGCATTTAATCCCCCAGCAAGATTTGTATTGTATTAGAAAGGGCAAGAGTTACCCTTTTTAAAAAAATCAGTGGGGGGTTGTATGCGTTGGCCACCAGGCAGTGCCAAAGTGGTCAAATTTGTGTTTTTCATACAACTTTGGTGCCCCCTGGTGGCCAATGCATTTAATGAATTACCATAAACTTTGTATTTCTGTTGAGACTAATCCTTCTTTTAGACAAATCAACTGGAAATCTTTCAGGGACTTGGCAGTTTTCGATAAAAAGCATTTTATTGGTACGGGAATCAGCTATTTTTCCACATGGTGACGTAAGCATTATTGGCCCTAAAGAACATAAAATGGCGAGTAACAATCTTGAAGCCTTTTGTGCCTAGGCCTAGCAAAATAGCCCAGATAGTGGTGCCATCTATTATTGGCTATGATAACTGCTTAATTAATTCTTGAAACAATACAAAGGGGGCGGTACTTGTCTTAGGAAACCATTTTACTGCTTGGCTTCTAGCTGTAATTTCTTATGTTCAATGCTTAAATATCTCATGAAATAATTGTAACTGCTTATTGAGATAACCCCCAAAGATTTTTCAATGGATATTAACACAATGCACATTACTCTTCTGAAAAATGCAACGTTTATGATTATTCATTGAACATGTTGGCCAACAGAGGGTGCCAAAGTTGTATGAAAAACACAAATTTGACCACATTGGCACGGCCAGGTGGCCAATGCGTACAATCCCCCACTGATTTTTTTGTTGTTTTAAAAAGGGTAATTATTGCCCTTTCTAATACAATAAAAACCTTGCTGTGGGATTAAACGCGTATTGAGTAATTGCCTTCACAAATATGAGTATTTCTGGAAATTAGCCAACTTGACGCGCTCCCTGTAGTCAACGCGTTCAATCCCTCAACCGAAATTAATGATTATTTTGAAGAACTATCCTCCTATGATACTTAGATCGCACAAGTACTTTTGGGATTGAATGCATTTCATGTAAGAGCTGTCTAAAACTTCCCTGTTCACCAAATTCCAGTTTTAGGCCATACTGGGTGTGGATTTTGATGACCCCTGGCAAGGTCACGTAGGGAATTTGGCCAAAACTTTTGGTGTATGTTCGTTTGGTGGAGGGTGCATCCAGGTACCAAAGTTTGAGCAGGTCACTATCACAGCCTGTCTGACTCTCATAAAAATTGGCTCTTAAAGTACATGTTTGGTGTCCCTGAGGACCTGAATTGGGAACTGCTGGTGTAGAAGAAACCCTCAAGCAGCAGCCCGGGGCCTCGTATACAAACACTTGAGTTGACTTTCCAATAAAAGTTGGCATACGCCAAAACCCAGAATCAGGCGTAAGCACAAATACAGTGAGGAAAATAAGTATTTCAACACCCTGTGGTTTTGCAAGTTCTCCCACTTAGAAATCATGGAGGGGTCTGAAATTTTCATCTTAGGTGCATGTCCACTGAGAGAGACAAACTAAAAAAAATAAAAAATACAGAAATCACAATGTATCATTTTTTAAATAATTTATTTGTACACTCAACAAAAATATAAACGCAACACTTTTGGTTTTGCTCCCATTTTGTATGAGATGAACTCAAAGATCTAAAACTTTTTCCACATACACAATATCACCATTTCCCTCAAATATTCCCACAAACCAATTTAAATCTGTGATAGTGAGCACTTCTCCTTTGCTGAGATAATCCATCCCAACTCTCAGGTGTGCCATACCATGATGCTGATTAGACACCATGATTAGTGCACAGGTGTGCCTTAGACTGCCCACAATAAAAGGCCAATCTGAAAGGTGCAGTTTTATCACAGCACAATGCCACAGATGTCGCAAGATTTGAGGGAGCGTGCAATTGGCATGCTGACAGCAGGAATGTCAACCCGAGCTGTTGCTTGTGTATTGAATGTTCATTTCTCTACCATAAGCCGTCTCCAAAGGTGTTTCAGAGAATTTGGCAGTACATCCAACCAGCCTCACAACCGCAGACCACGTGTAACCACACCAGCCCAGGACCTCCACATCCAGCATGTTCACCTCCAAGATCGTCTGAGACCAGCCACTCGGACAGCTGCTGAAACAATCGGTTTGCATAACCAAAGAATTTCTGCACAAACTGTCAGAAACCGTCTCAGGGAAGCTCGTCTGCATGCTCGTTGTCCTCATTGGGGTCTCGACCTCACTCCAGTTCGTCGTCGTAACCAACTTGAGTGGGCAAATGCTCACATTCGCTGGCGTTTGGCATGTTGGAGAGGTGTTCTCTTCACGGATGAATCCCGGTTCACACTGTTCAGGGCAGATGGCAGACAGCGTGTGTGGCGTCGTGTGGGTGAGCGGTTTTCTGATGTCAATGTTGTGGATCGAGTGGCCCATGGTGGTGGTGGGGTTATGGTATGGGCAGGCGTCTGTTACGGACGAAGAACACAGGTGCATTTTATTGATGGCATTTTGAATGCACAGAGATACTGTGACGAGATCCTGAGGCCCATTGTTGTGCCATACGTCCAAGAACATCACCTCATGTTGCAGCAGGATAATGCACGGCTCCATGTTGCAAGGATCTGTACGCAATTATTGGAAGCTGAAAATGTCCCAGTTCTTGCATGGCCGGCATACTCACCGGACATGTCACCCATTGAGCATGTTTGGGATGCTCTGGACCGGCGTATGACAGCGTGTACCAGTTCCTGCCAATATCCAGCAACTTCACACAGCCATTGAAGAGGAGTGGACCAACATTCCACAGGCCACAACTGACAACCTGATCAACTCTATGCGAAGGAGATGTGTTGCACTGCATGAGGCAAATGGTTCGTACACCAGATACTGACTGGCATCCCCCCCCCCCCCCCACAATAAAACAAAACTGCACCTTTCAGAGTGGCCTTTTATTGTGGAAAGTCTAAGGCACACCTGTGCACTAATCATGGTGTCTAATCAGCATCTTGGTATGGCACACCTGTGAGGTGGGATGGATTATCTCAGCAAAGGAGAAGTGCTCACTATCACAGATTTAGACTGGTTTGTGAACAATATTTGGAGGGAAATGGTGATATTGTGTATGTGGAAAAAGTTTTAGATCTTTGAGTTCATCTCATACAAAATGGAAGCAAAACCAAAAGTGTTGTGTTTATATTTTTGTTGAGTGTATGTTACTGCTGCAAATAAGTATTTGAACACCTACCAACCAGCAAGAATTCTGGCTCACACAGACGTGTTAATTTTTCTTTAAGAAGCCCTCTTATTCTGCACTCTTTACCTGTATTAATTGCACCTGTTTTAACTTACCTGTATAAAAGACACCTATTCACACACTCAATCACACTCCAACCTGTCCACCATAGCCAAGACCAAAGAGCTGTCTAAGGACACCAGGGACAAAACTGTAGACCTGCACAAGGCTGGGATGCACTACAGGACAACAGGCAAGCAGCTTGGTAGAAGACAACTGTTATGATTATTTATTAGAAAGTGGAAGAAACACAAGATGACTGTCAATCTCCCTCGGCCTGGGATTCCATGCAAGATCTCACTTTGTGGGGTAAGGATGATTCTGAGAAAGCTCAGAACTACACAGGAGGACCTGGTCAATGACCTGAGGACAGCTGGAACCACAGTCACAAAGATTACATTAGTAGCACATGATGCTGTCATGGTTTAAAATCCTGCAGGGCAGCAAGGTCCCCCTGCTCAAGCCAGCACATGTCCAAGCCCATTTGAAGTTCACCAGTGACCATCTGGATGATCCACAGGAGGCATGGGAGAAGGTCATGTGGTCAGATGAGACCAAAATAAAGCTTTGTGGAATCAACTCCACTTACCATGTTTAGATGATGAGAACAACCCCAAGAAAACCATCCCAAACGTGAAGCATGGGGGTGGAAACATCATACTCTGGGCGGCTCTTCTGCAAAGGGGACAGGACGACTGCACCGTATTGAAGGGAGGATGGATGAGGTCATGTATTGAGAGATTTTGGCAAACAACCTCCTTGCCTCAGTAAGAGCACTGAAGATGGGTCATGGCTGGGTCTTCCAGCATGACAGTGACCCCAAACACACAGCCAGGGCAACTAAGGAGGGGCTCTGTAAGAAGCATTTCAAGGTCCTGGAGTGGCCTGGCCAGTCTCCAGGCCTGAACTCTACAGAAAATCTTTGGAGGGAGCTAAAACTCCAAACCTGAAAGATCTGGAGATCTGTATGGAGGATTGGACCAAAATCCCTGCTGCAGTGTCTGAAAACTTGGTCAAGAACCACAGGGAATGTCTGACTTCTGTAATTGCAAACAAAGGCTACTGTACCAAATATTAACATTGATTTTCACAGGTGTTCAAACTTATTTGCAGCAGTAACATATAAAATTTCTGGAATTTTTTTTTAGATTATGTCTCTCACAGTGGACGTGCACTTAAGATGAAAATTTCAGACCCCTCCATGATTTCTAAGTCGGAGAACTTGCAAAATTGCAGGGTGTTCAAATACTTATTTTCCTCACTGTATATTCAGATGTATCAAAGTGTGCACAAGCATGAATCCACGCATGTTCGGTTTGTACATCCCACTGAATGTGAAATTTAGCACACACACACACACACCAAACTCCTCCCTTGCCACCCCTCCATCTGAATATGCAAATGTATTCAAATAGTCTGGTTGTGTCATGCTGACGGCACTTAAGTGTGTGTTTGACACCAGCCATCATCTCTGTTGTGTGTAAAAATTAAAGAACTTTCAGAGACAACATGCAAAAACAATGAAAGCTGTGGTTAGATTGCCATTCTTTCAGCTCGCTATCATGTAAAATGGAAATTAAGAACGTTTGTGTGTGTGTAAATGCTGAACTGAGCTGCGCACACACACTTAAGTAAAAAAATATTAGGTGCACAGCGGCTGAGAATGTGTGACATTAACATTACACACGTTTTACTGACAAATACTGACCACAGTCGGGGGCTTGTTAAGAGGCTCATCTCTAGTTCCACCATCAAGAAAAACAAAACATATTAATAATAATAATAATAATAATGAGAAAATATTTGAATGCGCACATACCCAAATGTGTCCGCTCTGGTTTTCGTTAGGAACAATTACACGGATAACTTATTTAACCAGCAAGCAGAGCCCCCATTGCGCACCGTTCAGCCACCACCCTGATGCACATTTGCGCACCACATGATTTGAACGTTGATGGAATGAAAATGTTTCCTATTAACAGAAAAACTTGTGTGATGGCGCCATCATAGCAATATGTGTACAGTTAATAGCTCCGATTACATTCGGGAAACCGACTCTCGCTGCAAAATGTGCTGTAATGTTGGAATGTACCTGGATGAGATTCAGATGACTGGCAATTATCGTCATTTGGAAGTAAATCCTTGCATTCCCCGAGTACATGCTCATGTCGGATTGCACCATTTGCAAGGTGCTTTAACAACGTTAATGCAGCTATTGTTAGTGCCATTTCAAACATCACTTTGCGATTATATGGATGGATATAAAAGCATGCGCAAACACGTGGGTGTGTTAATTGCTCATCACTGTGACTAATGTGCACATCACTCTGATGACTTCTTGTTTTCACAGTATTAATGGTTCCCAGCACCACCGTTACATGTCCACAGTGGAACAATACCTGTAGAAACGTGCGTACACCAGCCAGGATTTTTGCGTGACGCATCGCACATTTCCACGGTCATTTCACTTTTGATACATCTGAACGTTGGTGTGGAGATGGACATACACCAGGTTTTTGGACGTAAGCATGCTTTGTACAAAGACTTGCATGGATTTCCTACTGAAACATGGTGTGTGCCAAAACAGAAACTGGCATAAGCACAAAAATACTCAGATGCATCAAAGTGTGCGTAGGCATGGATCCACGCACGTTTCATTTGTACATCACACTGACCGTGGAACCAAACTCCTCCCTGCTCATGCCCATTTAAATATGCGATTTCATGTAAATAGGCCCTTTGAGCAGGGATTCCCCACGACGTCACGTCAGACAACATGAACACAGGAAAGAAATTATACTATAGATAACTGGTAATTACACGGACACACACAGGGACAGATTATTCGGTACGCTGTTAAACAGATTAATCATGAAACTGGAAAAATGTTTGTGGGCGCGACGGAGCGTGTATGTGAGGCCAACATGCAAAACAGCCTGCACACACACTAATGTTAAAATGGTGAGGCACGCCTCCGCTGCAGTGTGACATTTACAATTTACACACGCGTTTATTGACAAATACGGAACACAGGAAGCCTGTTAAGAAGCTCTGCAGCTCACCATCAAACATTTTAAAAAAGACATTTGTAATAATAACATATTTGAATGTGCGGCCCAAGTGTGGCCGCACTGGTTTACATTCAGATAAATTACACAAATACACCATTTGCACAGCAAGCAGCTATTTAATTGCCCCTTGTGGGATAAATTTGTTTGACTCTTTGAGCAGCTGCCATCGTGCACCGTGCTAAATACCAGTCTGACCCGCATTTGCTCATCACATACGATGTAAACGTGTACAGTCAATAGCTCCAATTACATGTAAAACGGCTCTCGCTGCAAATGGTGCTTTAATGTTGGAATGGCATGTATCTGGATGACTTTCAGATGTTTGCATTCCACACAGCTGGCATGGTTCAGCTCAAGGTTGACTGGCACGCCTGACTGATCGGCCAGCTCACGCTGGAATGTCCGTTTCCAGGAAGTGCAGCGGGGTCAGCACCTGTGTGGGCACAGACAATCTCCTGGCTCCTCGTCATACTGCACTCTGGGCTGGCCGTAGTTCTGCACGCAACTCCAGTATCAGTGGCCTTGGTAATCCACATCAGTTAATGAGCCAATTATTGTCATTTCCAAGTAAATCCTCGCATTCCCCGAATACACGCTCACGTCAGATTGCACCATTTGCAAGGTCCTCTGACGCCAACGCAGCAACTATTGCAAGTGCCATTTTACACATCACTTTGCACATGGTTTTATATCCATCCATATAATTGCAAACACATGAGTGTGTTAAATGTTCAGTGTCTCTGATGTGCACATCACTGTGATGACTTCATGTTTTCACACTATTAACACTTCCCAGCATCACCTTTACATGTCCACAGTGGAGCAGTAGCTGTAGAAACATGTGTACGCCAGCCCGGATTTTTGCATGATACACTGCACATTTCCACGGGCATTTCAACTTTTGATACATCAGACTGTTGGCATGGACACGGATGTACACCACATTTTTGTGCGTAAGCATGCGTTGTACATGAGACCCCCACCGTTTTCAGTGTATTAGCATAGCATCTCATGTCTCTTGGGGAGACAACATATTAAAACAAAGTTATCACCTGAGATTTCTCTCTCATTTCTTAACATCCAGTTCCTCAATTTTCATAAATATTTTGTCACTGTTGAAGCCCACTGTACAGCAGAGATGACACGATGTTAGAAGTGGACACATCAGTGCATCAAAAACAATTGTGTAATTACCCCTAATTGTCTTTGTGTAGGCTAAAGGATGTACAGATACACAGCAGTGGCGACATTGCAGAAAGTGCTTTGAAATGATAACCTCCCCCACCCCCCAAAAAAAGATTCTGTTGCAAGCCTGAGATTCAGTGAAAATCTGCCCCCTGGTGGACATTCCTTTAATCCATCAGCTCCATGGAAGGTATGGTGCAGCCAGAAACTATTCACAGCACTTCACTATTTTAAACATTTTATTTTACAACCTTAGGTGGTGGCCAAGTGATTAGTGCACTTGGTTTCAATGCAGAAGGTTCCCAGTTCAAACCCCACTCATTCCACATGTCTCCAAGTAATGTGGAGTAGCGCCAGGAAGGGCATCCAGCGTAAAATCTGTGCCAATTCAACATGCAGATCCACCTTGGATTTGCTGAATGCAAACGAGGGAGCACCTGAAGTGACTTACTTTTATATTACAACCTTATTCCAAAACAGAGTAAATTTATTCTTCCTTCAAAATTGTACTCACACAACACCCCACAATGTCAGAGGTTTTTTGATGCTTTTTTTTTTTTTTTGCAATTTTATTAATTAAAATAAAACTAAAAAAAAAAAAACGTGTACATAAGAATTCACACCCTTTACTCAATACTTTGTTGATGCACATTTGGCAGCAATTACAACCTCAAGTCTTCATGATGCCACAAGCTTGGCGCACCTGTCTTTGGGCAGTTCTGTCCATTCCTCTTTACAGCACCTCTCAAGCTCCACCAGCTGCTGAAAGATGAACAGTCGCTCCAGGCTGAGGTCAAGAGCACTCTGGAGCAGGTTTTCATCCAGGAAGTCTCTGTACATTGCTGCATTCATCTTTCCCTCAATCCTGACTAGTCTCCCAGTTCCTGCCCCTGAAAAACATCCCCATAGCATGATGCTGCCACCACCATGCTTCACTGTAGGGATGGTGCCTGGTTTCCTTAAAATAGGATTCCTGGCATTCACACCAAAGAGTTCAATCTTTGTCACATCAGACCAGGGAATTTCATTTCTCTTGGTCAGAGTCCTTCAGGTGCCTTTTGGCAAACTCCAGGTGGGCTGCCAAGTGCCTTTTACTAAGGAGTGGCTTCCATCTGACCACTCTACTGTATAGGCCTGACTGGTGGATTGTTGCAGAGATGGTTGTCCTACCGGAAGGGTCTCTCTTCACAGAGGAATGCTGGAGCTACGAGAGCAACCATCAGGTTCTTGGTCACCTACCTAAGGCCCTTCTCCCCTGATCATTCAGTTTAAACGGGCGGCTAGCTCAAGGAAGAGTCCTGGTGGATCCGAACCTCATCTGTTTACGGATGATGGAGGCCACTGTGCTCATTGGGACCTTCAAATCAGCAGAATTATTTCTATCCCCTTCCCCATATTTCTGCCTCTACACAATCCTGTCTCAGAAGTCTACAGACAATTCCTTTGATTTCATGCTTGGTTTGTGCTTTGACATACACTGTCAACAGGTGTGTACATTTGCAAATCATGTCGAATCAACTGAATTTACCTGAAGTGGACTCCAATTAAGCTGTCTAAGCATCTCAAGGATGGTCAGTGGAAACAGGACGCATGTGAACTCAATTTTGAGCTTCATGCAAAGGCTGTGAATACTTACATACATGTGATTTCTTAGTTTTTGTATTTTTATTAATAAATTTACGAAAATCTCAAATACTTTTTTCATATTGTCATTATGGGGTATTGTGAGTAGAATTTTGATGAAAAAAATGAATTTCATCTATTTTGGAATAAGGCTGCAACATAAAAAATGTGGAAAAGTACAGGGCTGTGAATACTTTCCAGATACACTGTACAGAGGCAGTACAGTGTGTTCAGTTGTGTGAATGCATTTTGCTATATGTAATTGACACTGAACTCCAGTATGTCATATGACAGATGAAAAATCCTTATAAACATACCACAATGGGGCCACGACTCGACTCTCTGTATACGTGTTGATAACCCAAATAGAGAACTAGTGCAGCAGTCGTATAAAGAAAAGCGAACACTCCAATACAGACGAAGAACTCTGGTGAGGATGAATAGTCTCCAGTCAAGTGGTGAGTAGTAGTAGACGAGGCGTTGATTTTACAGTCGGGAACATCATATGTGTATTGCACCAACCTGTACAAGCATAAAAAAAAAAAAAAAAAGTGGTAATCCTTAAAGTAAAGTATACATTTGCTCATACGCTACTGCCTCACAAAGAAAGTAGGACTGCATTTACACACACACACACACACACACACACCTACCTACCTGAATGGGTAGTAAAAGTCTGCTTTCACTTCTTGATTGGGTCTGTCCTGGCACCGCACATTGACACTCGTCATGCCGCTGTAACCTCCAGTTGTAGCGAAGGCAAATATGGAGAAAACCTTCAGCCAGACACACAAAATAATAAGAATCAGGGGTTTCATTCGGGAAGGAAGTAGCCATTGGAAGGAAAGAAGCAACACTTGCACACGCAAGAGGGGGCTAGAAAAATTTTAGAATTTCTATGTGTCCATAGACAGCTTCTGATGACTTTTCAAAACAAAAATAAGATTTACTTTTAAATAATTACAATATTGTATCATTATTATTAAGAATCTAGGGCCATTTTACATGTTATTTAAATGCCTCACCACCCCCAAATTAAAAATTTCAAGTGCCACCCACAGAAGCCTGTTTTCATATTCTGACTACTTTTAGATGGAATAGAACACGTGGAAACACCGTGCACACACACCATTCTTACTTTTTGATATTTTTTGGCATGAATACTTTTGTGCTTTGACTCAGATGTGCGTCAAGCCCCAGGCTTCCTCAAGCAGACTATTATTCAGCAACTTATATACAATCTATGGGCAGTAGAGGCTGACTGCTTTTAACCTGCTGTGTTTAAGGTGAACACTAGGGCTGCAGCTATTGATTATTTTAGTAATAGAGTATTCTATCAGTTATTCTAGTGATTAATCAAGTAATCGGATAAAAAGTACTTTTGCGTTTTTAAACATCAATAGTCCAGGGCTCTCCGTAAGCAATGGCACAATGTCACTGTGCCAAAGCCTTGACATTTTGCTGAAATGGCAATGGGATGTGGCTGTTTTGGTTTTTCCCCAACTTGCAGAATTTAACCATTTTTTAGGTTTTTTGTTTTTTTTTTAAGGTTGGTGGACTGGGTCCCTGCATGATTTTTTAATCCCTCTTTCTCTGCAGTTCAGCAGATGCATTTCAGCAGGAGGTTGAACATGCAAGCCTCGCAGTCGTCCTTTTTTTAATTTATTTATTTAGCGTGTTTGTGAAGTGTTCTGTGTTGCCCAAAAAAGTGAAAATTAAAAAGCGAACACAGAAGAAAGAATGGATCTGCTGAGAGGATCTTCTTTCAAAAACTGTTTGTCAGTGTGGCGAGATGAGTGCTGAGAGCCCCTCACACCAGGCAGATACAGACAGCAGCCACCCGCCAGGTGAATAGTCACTCCCCACCAGCGCCGCCGTTCGGCATAAGCAGACTACGCAGCCTGCGTGGGGCACCAACCATGTTGCACTAGTTTGCAGGGCCTCCAATTGACTGAAAAATGTGTTGAAATTATTACATTACCAGTGATGCCGGTAACGCGTTACTCTAACCACTTTTTTTTAGTAACGAGTAATCTAACGCGTTAATCTTTCCACATGAGTAATCAGATTAAAGTTACTTCTCCAAGTCACTGCGCGTTACTATTTTTGTGTCGCGGGTCGACAGCAGCATTAAACTTGGTCCGTGGGCAGGGGGTCGGGGCTCGACTGAACTGCCCACTTTAAGCGAGCTGTGAGCTTTTCATCAGCTACGACTCGTCCTCACCTCTTAAAGCGAGGTGAAAACAGCACACCTGCACTGAGCTTTACAAAGTCATTTTTATGCTTTATTTTTCTCCTTTATTTAGAATTCTGAGCTGAGCAGCTCCGTATCGTCAAGTTAAAAACAGCTGATCCTCCGCGACGCGTCAACAACTAACACTATTTTCCACTCAAATGCACCTAAACTCTGAGGACCACATGATGTGAAAACCCAATAAAACTTTACCTGTAAATCTGGTCATATTTTCTGCATACATAAATGTTATCCATTCTTTGTGCTCAAACGCCAAAGCAGGGGCGAATCCAGATGGAATGGGGGCATGGGGCAGGGATGTGCCCCCCTCCCCCACAACACCCCTAGATTAAAGGTCCAGTTTTGAAGCCGTTTTTTTACTACAACTACTAATACTACTTAAAATAATAATAATTTTGACAAGTAAAATGTTTATAGAGAATTTAAATGTTAGAAAAATGTTAGAATTTAATAGTTACATTTATAAACAATGTAGGTTAGAAATTGCAAGTTTTACTGTTACAGTGCTGTCAACAGTTAAATATGAGGTCAAGAAAGATTATTTTACTTTTTATAAAACAAGTATTTATTTTCACTGACGTCAAGAAAGGGTGACTATAAAGTGAGTTTAGGCAAAACAGGTATTGTCATGTTGAGGTGGCAGAGGGTTGTCGGCAGCTGGGGAAAGTAACTAAAAAAGTAACTAGTAATCTAACTTAGTTACTTTTACAATTGAGTAATAAGTAAAGTAAGTAAGTTACTTTTTCAAGGAGTAATCAGTAATTGGATTACTTTATCAAAGTAACTGCGGCAACACTGATTACTACATTTCAAAGTCAATATGAATTATTTATGAATAGGCCTATCGTTTTTGTCTTTAAACATTGTGTAGGCCCCTACCCCATTACTTAATTGGGGCAAATTAACAGTTTTTTGCCTAATATAAAGCCCCCATCCACCGCCACCCCGATTCCCTGAAATGGTACAGTCCTGTTTGCGTCTTTCTCTGTTCGCTGTGTCGCCTAACCAGGGTTGCCAGATGTGACAATTTCCAGTCCAATAAATGTTCAAAAATGCATGGAGGCACTAAATCCTGTGCAATTTGAACTGATTTTTAAAATGTGTGTGGCAATTCTATACAAAAAACTCATCCAGTGCCAAATTTTTACCCTAAACAAACCAATTGGATGGGAAAACATCCAGTCTGGCAACCCTGCTCCTAACTGAAGTAGCACTGCTAGCCCACATTCGATTCTGACACGAGACGACAAGTTGCCACTATGCCACAATTAAACAATGAAGCGACAGCAGGAGTCTGGAGCTGAAAAACGGAGGAAAAATAAACAAAAAGATGATGCCCGTGCATCCCTTGCTGGCAAGTACATGTTAAAGGTTAGAATTGTTTTGATTACTTAATGTTCAGTGGTGCTGCTTAAGCTAGGTTGCGTTGGCTTTGCTGATTTGATGTAGGTTTAAACGCTAAACTTAAACGCTTTAATAAATAGTAACGGTTTGAGTAGAACTCTTTTGTGTGTGTGTGGGGGGGGGGGGGGGGGGGGGGGGAAGGCCTCCCTGACCAGTTATGCTTAGGGCCTCCAAAACCTTAGCAGCAGCCCTGCTCCCCACGTAGAGTGGACCGTGTGTTTTTTCAAAAGTAGACAAACACACTGCTTCACTTTAAATGCGCAGTAAGTCTATTTCAGATCAGTGTGCACTCACTCTCTTAAAAGGCTTTATTTTACGCTGAGTGTCACGTTGGAAAGCGGTAGCTTTTGGTGCTAAATTGCTCTAGTCTTTTTTCTGGAGACGTTACAGCACCACACATAGGCTTGGCATATGTACTACAATATTAAACAGAGCTTCAAGGCACAGGATTTGCCTCTAACATGTTTTACCTCCGCCAAGGAAGTTATGTTTTCGGTCGTGTCCGTTTGTGTGTTGGTTGGTTGGTTTGTTAGCAGGATTGCTCAAAAAAATCCTCAAAGGATTTCAATGAAATTTTTACCAGGGATGTATCTTGGCCTAACCTGGACGTCATTAAATTTTGGTAATGATCCGGAACATGATCCAGATCCAATAATTTTTAAGGATTCTTTATCATTGCAGGATAGGGCCAATTTCAACATTTTTGCATCTATCTTCATGAAGACGGGTCACAAAGTCTGAACAAAAATTAAGTTACGACACAATAATTTAGCATTTGTTTCTCCTCATTTAATAACTTATTAGAAAATAAAAAAAAACTTGTGTAGTTCATGCAGTTTCTCTTTATAAATACATTTGCTGAAGATCTAAGGGTTTAACCCTCTGGGGCCAACGGCGTCGTATATGATGGCGTTGAAAACCCACTCCATACAACCCCTGGCAAAAATTATGGAATCACCGGCCTCGGAGGATGTTCATTCAGTTGTTTAATTTTGTAAAAAAAAAAGCAGATCAGACATGACACAAAACTAAAGTCATTTCAAATGGCAACTTTCTGGCTTTAAGAAACACTGTAAGAAATCAAGAAAAAAAAAAAATTGTGGCAGTCAGTAACGGTTACTTTTTTAGACCAAGCAGAGGGAAAAAAATATGGACTCACTCAATTCTGAGGAATAAATTATGGAATCACCCTGTAAATTTTCATCCCCAAAACTAACACCTGCATCAAATCAGATCTGCTCATTAGACTGCATCTAAAAAGGAGTGATCACACCTTGGAGAGCTGTTGCACCACGTGGACTGACATGAATCATGGCTCCAACACGAGAGATGTCAATTGAAACAAAGGAGAGGATTATCAAACTCTTAAGAGGGCAAATCATCACGCAATGTTGCAAAAGATGTTGGTTGTTCACAGTCAGCTGTGTCTAAACTCTGGACCAAATACAAACAACATGGGAAGGTTGTTAAAGGCAAACATACTGGTAAGCATGTCTTTTTGCTGGTTCTCTCCCTCAGCCCCAACCAGTCCCAGCAGAAGACTGCCCCTCCCTGAGCCTGGTTCTGCCGGAGGTTTCTTCCTGTTAAAAGGGAGTTTTTCCTTCCCACTGTCGCCAATTGCTTGCTCACAGGGGGTCGTTTTGACCGTTGGGGTTTTTACGTAATTACTGTATGGCCTTGCCTTACAATATAAAGCGCCTTGGGGCAACTGTTTGTTGTGATTTGGCGCTATATAAATAAAATTGACTGAACTGATTGATTGATAATTTTTTCCTCAGAATTGAGTGATTCCATATTTTTTCCCTCTGCTTGGTCTAAAAAAGTAACCGTTACTGACTGCCACAATTTTTTTTTTTCCTGATTTCTTATAGTGTTTCTTGAAGCCAGAAAGTTGCCATTTGAAATGACTTTAGTTTTGTGTCATGTCTGTGATCTGCTTTTTTTCTACAAAATTAAACAACTGAATGAACATCCTCCGAGGCCGGTGATTCCATAATTTTTGCCAGGGGTTGTAAATAAATAGCTTTGCGTTATTAGTTATTTATAATTTAGTAAAGCAGCATACAAGCTTTACCAAATTATAAATAACTTTTTAATGATATGAGATAGAAACTTACTTTTTTTTTTTTTTTGCAGAAAAGTTAACTCTGCAGACTTTCGAGCCACCGTCCACCATCTTTGTACTCCTCATAGAAGCTGTGTGATGACGTGAGCAATGCGAGTGTCCAATCGGAATTTGTTCACCGTCACATGGTTTTCCAAAATGCAATCATAGGGCAGATTCACCTTACGTGACACACCAAAGATTGTTTTTATTATTATTATTATTATTATTATTTTCCACTTTACTTTTTCCTTTCTTATTTGTGATTAGAAACCTTTATTACACTTATAAAACAACTATAGCATATATATTTTGAAAGTACAGGTTGTTCTGAGACATAAAACTTGATTGTGGGATGCGGGGAGAGCTGTTAACAGCAATAATAAAACATTTATACCAGGCGAGTGAACTGTCCAAAAAAAAATGCCCTCGGACCCCAGAGGGTTAACTACTGAATCTGAAACATGACGGTAGATGCGTGAAACGACGTGGAATAATTCTCTTTGCCAAAGGGTATTCCATGTGACGTCAGTGACACTATGGCCTTGGCGGAGGTTTGCGCTCTCTGAGTGCTTCTAGTTTGTAATTGAATTATTTTGAGTTTCAGCCCTAGTGAAGACACAGCTGCTGTTCCCCAAACACACTGTGTGTGTGTCCTACACAGTCTGTTTACACCATTAAAATGTACCATCACATTTTGTAGAATACCATATTTTCTTGAATATGAGTTGGTTTGTTTTCAGTCATCTGGGAAGTCCTGTGCGTTATACTCTGGAAAGCACAGTAGCCTCATAATGCCGACGGCAGCTATAAAAACCCCTGAGAATGCGGAAACGGTTTAGGGCAGAGTGGCTATGAAATGAATATGCCTTATATGCCATATACGGCTATGAATATGCCTTAGACTGTATTTACATAAATCATTAAGAAATAAACAGTACTGTAAATATGTCTAGAGTAGCCAGTTCTCAAAAACTCCCTCATTGGTCCAGTATTCCCCCTTTGCCCTATCACACCGCTGTGCATGTTATTGTAATTACATATTCTGTGTCCAGAATCTGTTTTTGCAGTAAGTTGTCGGGATACAAAGTATTTCTCCAGGAGGTGAGCATTAATTTTTGCACTAGGTTTTTCCTTGGTGTTGAGATAAATGTTTGACATTATACAGCTTCATGGCAGAGTGGAACACAGACGGACTTGCTTAAAAAGAAGATATGAAATTTCATTGCAGTGTGCAATATGAAGGTAAAGGGCAAAGTGGTGGGGCAAAGAGATATTCTTGGGATATGGCCAACATGCAAGAAAGCGATAAATCAGGGACGCCACCAAGACACCCATGACAACGACATCTGTGCGTGGGACTATAGTAAAGTTCCATTTTCAGAGAAGTAGACTGCCCAAAGCATTTTCTGTTAAAAGCAGACAGATGGGGTTGACCTGCTGAATTCAAAAATTGCTGTTGCCAATTTGTGTCTTTACTCCTTCACCCACTAATTTACATAAAACACCATGGCCACCAATTTTATCAAAATTTCCACAAGTTTGCTTGTATTGGCTTTATACAATAAAACTTCTATTTCCATGTATTTTGACCTGCTATATTCAAAAATTGATCTTAACTAGGAAGCTGTATCGCTACTCCTTTACCCCCTAATTAGCATAAAACAACATGGCTGCCCAATTTATCAAATTTTCCACAAGTTTGCTTGTATTTGCTTTAAAAAAGAAAATTAAACTTTTATTTCCATGTGTTTTGATCTGCTGAATTCAAAATATCCATTGGCAAGCTGTATCTGTACTCATTCACCCCTAATTTACATAGAACATGGCCACCTGTTTTTATTATATTTTGCAAAATAACTTGTGTAAAATAAGACAGTAGCAAGGCAAGAGGTGCAGGCCACAGTTCCACTTCTTGCTGACCAGAAGGGATTTCTGTCAGTACCCAAGAACAAGGCAGACCTGTGTAGTTTGTTGACAACAATGGTTGTGGCTGTCAAGATAAAACAACTGTGCTGTCAAAGAACAATGCTGTGAACCTTGGACCACTGAAAGCTCAACATGAAGAGGCTGATACACAATTTGTGTTTCATTGCATGAACTCAAACACCAGGGTCATTGCTGTGTCTGCCAGAGACACAGACGTCCTACTCCTGCTGATGGCACACATTCAGCAGATGGGAGGCTAGACTGTCTTCAGGAAGGCAGATACTTATAAGAAGCCAAAATACATCCCAGTCAAAGATGTCATCCAAGCCAATGCCCTGAGTGATGAAGATGTAGAGATGTTGCTGCCCTTTCATGCACTCATGGGAAGCGATTTGACTTCCTACTTTGCTGGACACAGTAAGAAGGCAGCACAAGGAGCTCCTTGCAAACCTTGGACAGGAACCTCTCACCAGAGCTACACAGACAAATGCTGAGAAGTTCATATGTCGTGTTTATCGCACTTCTGACAATACCACTGACTATGCCAGAGCCAGTCTGTTCAAGAAAGGTGTGAAGCAAGAGCTTTTGCCACCAACAAATCATGCTGCACAACTTCATATCAAAAGGCGTCATCTTCAAGCAGTAACTTGGCTGCAGGCACACAAAGCATTTCCACAAGTCTCAGCAGCAATCGACATGGGCTGGAGAGGAGGAATGGGCAGCTAATGCCAACTCTGCTGACACTGCCCCCCATACCAGAATGCTGCTTCCAACTTGTGAGCTGCAGTTGCACATCTGGCTGTTCCTCTCACCGCTGCAAATGCAAAAAGCCTGGCATACTTTGCTGCAGTTCATGCAAATGTAGCTCTAACCACTGCAATGTGGATGCATCGTAGATATAGTGGAAATAAAACACTGCAAGTGGAGATGATACCAAAAAGCTCTATTTTGGTCTTATCTGACCACATGCCCTTCTCCCATGCCTCCTCTGGATCATCCAGCTGGTCACTGGCAAACTTCAAATGGGCCTGGACATGTGCTGGCTTAAGCAGGGGGACCTTGCTGCCCTGCAGGATTTTAGTCCATGACGGTCTAGTATGTTACTGATGTAATCTTTGCAACTGTGGTTCCCGCTCTCTTCAGGTCATGGACCAGGTCCTTCCGTAAAGTTCTCGGCTTTCTCAGAATCATCCTTACCCCACGAGACAAGATCTTGCATGAAGCCCCAGACTGAGGAAGACTGACAGTCATCTTGTGTATCTTTCATTTTCTAATACTTACATCAGCAGTTGTTGCCTTCTCACCAAGCTGCATGCCTGTTGTCCTGTAGCCCATCCCAGCCTTGTACAGGTCTACAATAGACAGCTCTTTGGTCTTGGCCATGGTGGATAGGCTGTCATGTGATTGACTGAGTGTGTGGACAGGTGTCTTTTATACAGGTAACTGGTGCAATTAAAACAGGTAAAGAGTGCAGAATAGGAGAGCTTCTTAAAGAAATCTAACAGGTCTGTGAGAGCCAGAATTCTTGCTGGGTTGTAGGGGATCAAATACTTATTTCATGCAATAAAATGAAAATTCATTATTTAATGCAATCTTCTTAGGGCAGCACGGTGGCTTAGTGGTTAGCACTGTTGCCTCACAGCAAGAAGGTCATGGGTTGAATTCCCACCTGTGGCCTTTCTGTGTGGCGTTTGGGTGTTCTCCCCATGTTTGCGTGGGTTTCCTCCGGGTGCTCCGGTTTCCTCCTACATCTAAAGACATGCGGTTAGGTGGACTGGAATCTTTAAATTTTCCATAGGTGTGCGAGTGGGTGTGAATGTGTTTGTTTGTTTGTCTGCTTGTGGCCCTGTGACAGACTGGCGTCCTGTCCTGGGTATACCCTGCCTCACGATCTATGACTGCTAGGATGACCTTCTCCCATGCCTCCTCTGGATCATTCAGATGGGCACTGGTGAACTTCAAACGGGCCTGGACATGTGCTGGCTTGAGCAGCGGGACCTTGCTGCCCTGCAGGATTTTAAGCCATGACAGCATCATGTGTTACTAATGTAATCTTTGTGACTGTGGTCCCAGCTCTCTTCAGGTCATTGACCAGGTCCTCCTCTGTAGTTCTGAGCTTTCTCAGAATCATCCTTACCCCACAAAGTGAGATCTTGCATGGAATCCCAGACTGAGGGAGATTGACAGTCATCTTGTGTTTCTTCCACTTTCTAAATCATAACATTTGTTATCTTCTACCAAGCTGTTGCCTGTTGTCCTGTAGTCCATCCCAGCCTTGTGCAGGTCTACAGTTTTGTCCCTCATGTCGTTAGACAGCTCTTTGGTCTTGGCTATGGTGGACAGGTTGGAGTGTGATTGATTGAGTGTGTGACCAGGAGTCTTTTATACAGGTAAAAAGTTCAAACAGGTGCAGTTAATACAGGTAAAGAGTGCAGAATAAGAGGGCTTCTTAAAGAAAAATGAACAGGTCTGTGAGAGCCAGA
This sequence comes from Thalassophryne amazonica, assembly GCF_902500255.1. NCBI lineage: Eukaryota > Metazoa > Chordata > Actinopteri > Batrachoidiformes > Batrachoididae > Thalassophryne > Thalassophryne amazonica. Next base: position 60,312,411 of record NC_047108.1, read on the forward strand.
ATTCTTGCTGGTTGGTAGGGGTTCAAATACTTATTTGCAGCAGTAACATACAAATAAATTATTTTAAAAAAATCATACATTGTGATTTCCGGATTTTTTTTTTTTTTTTTAAGATCATGTCTCTCACAGTGGACATGCACCTAAGATGAAAATTTCAGACCACTCCATGATTTCTAAGTCGGCGAACTTGCAAAACCACAGGGTGTTCAAATACTTATTTTCCTCACTGTAGGTTAAAAATTACAGAACTATACATTCTTTGTAGGTGGGAAAACTTGTAAAATCGACAGTGGATCAAATACTTATTTGCCTCACTGTATATAGTGTTGTGTACAGGATAGTTTAATGTTCATGTTCAACTTAAAGAAATACTGATATTTGTTTCTCATACACTTTAGATACATATGTACACATTTTCCCATATTTTAAGCTTTGAAAGACATGCATATTTATCCTAGAAATGTGTTTCATTACAAACTGTCAATCAAAAACAAGCATAGATTTTAATTTCCTACTTGTATAAAACTGCCAGCAATTATTGCCTTGGAAAATTTTGCATGTCTAGCCACTCTACATAAGACCTTAAAATGAAAACATCTCAGACACTTGCGAAAATATCATTAATTATGTGAGACTTTCATATAACAGTGTTGAAAATACTGATCTTGATTATGCAAATAAATGATTACATGTACATCTTTAATATAGTTATTTTGCAGTTAATCTCACCAAAATACTTGAAATTTTTCATTTCTGGAACACGTACAAGCAGACTAATCAAAATGGGTGGTTTTGCCATTTTATGCAAATTAGGGGTGAAGGGGTAGAGATGCAGCTCACCAACTGCAATTTTTGCCTTCAGCAGCTCAAAATAAATTAGAATCAATCTGTTATCTGCTTTCAACAGAATATGCCTTACACATTTTATCCAAGTCCTTTTTCTGAAAAACGGAACCTAACTAACTAGAGAAACTGTGTATAGTGCAACATTTGTTTGCTTGCGTAACCAGTCACAGCTTGAGAGTGGATTTGCATACAAGAAATAAATCTAGGGACAAGTGAACCACGTGCCTCAAGTCAAACTGTTGCTGAAATTTCACATCTTTTTAAAGAAAGTCCTTCTGTGTCTCACACTGCCACACTGCAAACATTTATCCTAACACCAAAGAAAAATTTACTCCAAAAATTAATGATCACCTCCTGATGAAATACTTTGTGTCCCCACAAATTACCGCAAAACCAGATTTGTCAACACAAACTGTGCAATTACAGTAACGTGCACACACATTTCCCCTTTCTTTGCGACACACTTAAGACCGGAAGTCATTTCGTTTTCACAGAGCCAATGAGAGTTGTCTGGAAAGTCAATGAGAGTTGTCTGGAAACTTCATATTGTGGAGGAAGGCATCGCGCAGGCAGCATACAACTTGTGGACGAATCAATATTGATTAAATATAGTGCATATACCTTTTGAAAATGAACCATTTAGATATTATATTACCTGTGCAGGGGTGGTGGCCAAGTGGTTATGCGCTTAGTTTCAGTTCAGAAGGTTCCGGGTTCAAATCCCACCCCTGCCACATTTCTCCATGTAATGTGGAGTTGCGTCAGGAAGGGCATCCGGCGTAAAACCTGTGCCAATTCAACATGCAGATCCACCTTGGATTTGCTGTGGCGACCCCGAGTGCAAACAAGGGAGCAGCCGAAGGGACTTACTAGATATTATATTACCTCAGTTTTAGACTTCACTGACTCACTGTTAACATGAGGGCAGACTTCAAGGTTGCCATTGTGTTTCATTGACCGTGCAATTTTGATGCTAGTGCTATTACATGCCCCGACCAGTGGGCATGCTCACACTACCGGGGTGGCATTTAGCTAAACATGGCGACGATTGTTTTGCTGGCAGATGACAATTTGAAGGAGCTAAACTGATGCTAATTCTTCTAACACACACACACACACAAATAAAAAAAAACAAAGCCATTACATTGTAAGCAGTCTGGAGGCATAGCTGTTGGGATGAAAAGCTGGAAATTTCTGACATGATTTTTCACTGTACTGAGAAACTACATAACTACACATATAAAACAAATACTGATTTTTTTTTCATTCTTCCAATGGAACAAATATTTAATGAGGTGAAAGATAGAATGTTCCATTCAACGAGGTGAAACTGGGTTGAATGGAACATTCCAGCTTTCACCTCATTAAATATTCGTACCATTGAACTCAAAACATTCATTATTTGTGTATTATATAACGGCTGAGTGGATCCTTGTCATCACACACAAAACCAATCCACTGTGCTGCCTGGAGGCTGTTAGCAGGAAGAAAGAACAAAAGCTGGACTCATTTCTGACGTGATTTTTTTTTTCGCTGCACTGAGGACATATACGGTCTTATTTTTGTTCATGCACGCACAAGCACTGACCAGGTTGCGTGTGTGTGTGCACGTGGGGGGGGGACAGCTCTCCTGAGACATAATTTGAGCTAACTGATACTGTTAATTCTTGTAAGATACACACACACACACACAAAACAAATCCACTGTGCTGTCTGTTAGTGGGAAGCGAAAGAAAACCTGGACTCATTTCTGATGTAACTTTTTTGCTGCACTGAGGAGATACATAGCTGGACCAAGCCGGTTGTGTGAGCACACGCGCACGGAACAGCGACTTGATGATTTTATTGAGTTAACTGACGCTGCTACACACACACTAAATCCACTCCACTGTGCATCCACTTTCGTGGATGCACGAAAAGCTGTTTACATGCAACGCTGATGTGATTTTTGGCTGGACTGAGGAACTATACAAAGTCTTTTTTTTTATGGAAGTCTGAAGTCAGTGCACAGCATTACTGGACTACACGTCACAGTGGAACAGTGGAAAGTGGAACGGTGAAAGCTTTCACCTTATGAAATATTCGTACCATTGAACTCAAACATTCATTATTTGTATAATTTCAGGCTGTAGCCCTGGTCATGAGTTACAGGCATTTCCTTTAAAGAAAAAAAAAACTTGTCATTTTGGGGTATATTTACTTGCCATTAAATATCCTGATTGATTTTAGTTCACCAGGATGTAAGACAAAATTATAAAACATACCACATCATTATACTAAATTTGAAACATGTCCCAGCAGGGGGACATGAGCAAATCACACACCGCAGATACAGTAGAGTCATAGACATCCATGCAAATAAACAAAAACCCTGGAATAAAAAGCCATTTGAGCTGCATGTTTTCTCCAGTCGCGCCTGTGTCACAAGACAAATATTAGTTAGCTTGTTTGAAAGTGCTGCTAACAGGGAGGCACCGACTGCAGGTCAAGAACCACAAACCTACCCATTCCAGCACACGGAGGAAAGCCAAGGGCTCCTTCAGAGGTGCCAGGTCCAGACTGAATCCTGATTTCAACGTTTTCTAAAGAAAACACAGATACAGCGTGAAAAGATGCTTTTGTTGAAAGAAAGGAAAAGAAAAAAAACAACAAAATAAAACGGTCCTAAACACACGCCATTAAACTCCTCGCCTCTTCCCGTCTCAGGGTCGGTACCTGTGCGACAGATTCCATACTTTCTCACGACAGAAACAACGTCAACAGCAATAATTGGTCTGCCTCCTTTCCTGTAAGCTTCGCAAATGGTGCTAGCACTTCTGGTTGAAGCTACTCAAACTTTTCCTCAGGAACTTAGCGGATCTAAATATCACCACGTGACCAGTGACGTCAGAGGGGCGCTGTTGAGCTAAGCGGTTTTTACTAATAAAGTCAAGTCCATTTCAAAATTTTACACGATTTTGTAGACACGTTGATGAAGCTTCTATCTATTTATTATGACAATAAAATTTTGGTCAGATTTAAATTTGTATTTTTTCATTAAAGCCCCATAAATACCATTAGTTTATCATCCTTGACATGAGATAAAAGTGATGAGGGAGGGTGGATTTTTTTTTTTACACACACACACACACACACATATATATATATATATATATATATATATATATATATATATATATACAATTTTAAATAATTTACAAACGCAACACTTTTGGTTTTGCTCCCATTTTGTATGAGATGAACTCAAAGATCTAAAACTTTTTCCACATACACAATATCACCATTTCCCTCAAATATTGTTCACAAACCAGTCTAAATCTGTGATAGTGAGCACTTCTCCTTTGCTGAGATAATCCATCACACCTCACAGGTGTGCCATATCAAGATGCTGATTAGACACCATGATTAGTGCACAGGTGTGCCTTAGACTGCCCACAATAAAAGGTCACTCTGAAAGGTGCAGTTTTATCACACAGCACAATGCCACAGATGTCGCAAGATTTGAGGGAGCGTGTAATTGGCATGCTGACAGCAGGAATATCAACCAGAGCTGTTGCTCGTGTATTGAATGTTCATGTCTCTACCATAAGCCGTCTCCAAAGGCGTTTTAGAGAATTTGTCAGTACATCCAACCAGCCTCACAACCACAGACCACATGTAACCACACCAGCCCAGGACCTCCACATCCAGCATGTTCACCTCCAAGATCGTCTGAGACCAGCCACTCGGACAGCTGCTGAAACAATCGGTTTGCATAACCAAAGAATTTCTGCACAAACTGTCAGAAACCGTCTCAGGTAAGCTCATCTGCATGCTCGTCATCCTCATTGGGGTCTCGACCTGACTCCAGTTCGTCGTCGTAACCGACTTGAGTGGGCAAATGCTCACATTCGCTGGTGTTTGGCACGTTGGAGAGGTGTTCTCTTCACGGATGAATCCCGGTTCACACTGTCCAGGGCAGATGGCAGACAGCGTGTGTGGCATCGTGTGGGTGAGCAGTTTTCTGATGTCATTGTTGTGGATCGAGTGGCCCATGGTGGCGGTGGGGTTATGGTATGGGCAGGCGTTTGTTATGGAGGAAGAACACAGGTGCATTTTATTGATGGCATTTTGAATGCACAGAGATACCGTGACGAGATCCTGAGGCCCATTGTTGTGCCATACATCCAAGAACATCACCTCATGTTGCAGCAGGATAATGCACGGCCCCATGTTGCAAGGATCTGTACACAATTCTTGGAAGCTGAAAATGTCCCAGTTCTTGCATGGCCGGCATACTTACCGGACATGTCAGCCATTGAGCATGTTTGGGATGCTCTGGACCGGCGTATACGACAGTGTGTACCAGTTCCTGCCAATATCCAGCAACTTCGCACAGCCATTGAAGAGGAGTGGACCAACATTCCACAGGCCACAACTGACAACCTGATCAACTCTATGCGAAGGAGATGTGTTGCACTGCATGAGGCGAATGATGGTCACACCAGATACTACCTGGTATCCCCCCCCCCCCCAATAAAACAAAACTGCACCTTTCAGAGTGGCCTTTTATTGTGGGCAGTCTAAGGCACACCTGTGCACTAATCATGGTGTCTAATCAGCATCTTGATATGGCACACCTGTGAGGTGGGATGGATTATCTCAGCAAAGGAGAAGTGCTCACTATCACAGATTTAGACTAGATTGTGAACAATATTTGAGGGAAATGGTGATATTGTGTATGTGGAAAAAGTTTTTGATCTTTGAGTTCATCTCATACAAAATGGGAGCAAAACCAAAAGTGTTGCGTTTATATTTTGTTGAGTGTATTTCTAAATTTATCTGTAACTGGTGTTCATCTATCTGGAATAAAGCTCTCCCATCCCCCCAAATCCCACTTCATCCTTTCTCTTTGTTTGTGATTGGAGTCCATTTCAGAATAAAGGTTCACACCCAACATAGCAAAAAGAAGTCCATAAAGGTAAATAAATATTGCAAATAACACTGCAAATTGTCATGATTTGGACCTCTCCGGGCTCCTGTTATGGTTTGGCCATCCGTCTGTGATCCTGCCTGGTGATTTTCTGTTTGGTTGTTTTCTCTTGCCTCATAGTTAGTGCCGTTTTAGTTTTGTCTCTGCCCTTTATTTACATTGTTGTTGTTCTGCTTTTCTGTTTCTTTTCAGTCACTGATTGTACCTGTTTATATACTGTTGCCACATGTAGTTCCGTTCTAGTTTAGTCTTGGTCTTTTTCCTTGTTGAACTTTTTTGGTGTCATGTTATTTTCTAGTTTCTGTCATTGATTTCTCTGTTTCTGTTTACTTAGTTTCACTTTCCTGCACTCTCTTGCCCCAGCTTTCACTCTGCTTCTGTTTAGTAAAGTTTCACTTTCCTGCACTCTCTTGCACCTGCTGGACTCATCTTTGTCACGTCCTTCACTGCACCTGACTCTGGTCATGTCCTGATTACCCTACCTGCATTTAAGCCCTGTCTTTCGTGTTTTCCATTGCTAGTTTGTTGTGCTCCATGCCTTGTGCTTCTGCCCTTATTGTTCTTTTTCACGCCATAGTTTTGACTTTGATCTGGTTGTCTTACTGTGTTTGATCCTGCTTGTGTTTTTTGGACTCTGCTTTTGTCTCTGCCTGCATACTCTGACTCACTGTGTTTTTTGAACATTGCTTGTTTTTTTTTTTTTACTACGTCTCAGCCCAACGTCTGCCTGTTACCTCTGTATCGCTGCCTGCCTACCCATGTACCGAACCACTGCTTTGCCTCCAGATAAAGTCTTTTGATAATTCCCTTATCTCTGTGGGTCTGCATTTGTGTTCTCCACCTTTTGTACCATTTGTTCAAGAATCCTGACACAAATGTAATTAATAAATAAGATAAAATATATCTGAATATATAATTGATCCATGACAACACACACTTCTGAAAAATCAGTCACCACAATGTCATAATTTAAAAAAAAAAAAAAAAGATTTGCCTATACTGTAAACTCACTGGGGGAGACTTTATTCAGATATTCAAGGGTATAAGTGGTAAAAACAAAATACAACCCCTGGCAATAATTATGGAATCACCGGCCTCGGAGGATGTTCATTCAGTTGTTTAATTTTGTAGAAAAAAAGCAGATCACAGACATGACACAAAACTAAAGTCATTTCAAATGGCAACTTTCTGGTTTTAAGAAACACTATAAGAAATCAGGAAAAAAAAAATGTCAGTCAGTAACGGTTACTTTTTTAGAAGAAGCAGAGGGAAAAAAAATATGGACTCACTCAATTCTGAGGAAAAAATTATTATGTAATCACCCTGTAAATTTTCATGCCCAAAATTAACACCTGCATCAAATCAGATCTGCTCGTTAGTCTGCATCTAAAAAGGAGTGATTGCACCAAGTGGACATGAATCATGGCTCCAACACGAGTGATGTCAATTGAAACAAAGGAGAGGATTATCAAACTCTTAAAAGAGGGTAATTCATCACGCAGTGTTGCAAAAGATGTTGGTTGTTCACAGTCAGCTGTGTCTAAACTCTGGACCAAATAAAAACAACATGGGAAGGTTGTTAAAGGCAAACATACTGGTAGGCCAAGGAAGACATCAAAGCGTCAAGACAGAAAACTTAAAGCAATATGTCACAAAAATCGAAAATGTACAACAAAACAAATGAGGAATGAATGGGAGGAAACTGGAGTCAAGGTCTGTGACCAAACTATAAGAAACCGCCTAAAGGAAATGGGATTTACATACAGAAAAGCTAAACAAAAGCCATCATTAACACCTAAACAGAAAAAAACAAGGTTACAATGGGCTAAGGAAAAGCAATCGTGGACTGTGGATGACTGGATGAAAGTCATATTCAGTGATGAATCTCGAATCTACATTGGGCAAGGTGATGATGCTGGAACTTTTGTTTGGTGCCGTTCCAATGAGATTTATAAAGATGACTGCCTGAAGAGAACATGTAAATTTCCACAGTCATTGATGATATGGGGCTGCATGTCAGGTAAAGGCACTGAGGAGATGGCTGTCATTACATCATCAATAAATGCACAAGTTTACGTTATTTTGGAAACTTTTCTTATCCCATCAATTGAAAGGATGTTTGGGGATGATGAAATCATTTTTCAAGATGATAATGCATCTTGCCATAGAGCAAAAACTGTGAAAACTTCCTTGCAAAAAGACACATAGGGTCGATGTCATGGCCTGCAAATAGTCCGGATCTTAATCCAACTGAAAATCTTTGGTGGAAGTTGAAGAAAATGGTCCATGACAAGGCTCCAACCTGCAAAGCTGATCCGGCAACAGCAATCAGAGAAAGTTGGAGCCAGACTGATGAAGAGTACTGTTTGTCACTCATTAAGTCCATGCCTCAGAGACTGCAAGCTGTTATAAAAGCCAGAGGTGGTGCAACAAAATACTAGTGATGTGTTGGAGCTTTTGTTTTTCATGATTCCATAATTTTTTCCTCAGAATTGAGTGATTCCATATTTTTTTCCCTCTGCTTGGTCTAAAAAAGTAACTGACTGCCACAATTTTTTTTCCTGATTTCTTATAGTGTTTCTTAAAGCCAGAAAGTTGCCATTTGAAATGACTTTAGTTTTGTGTCATGTCTGTGATCTGCTTTTTTTCTACAAAATTAAACAACTGAATGAACATCCTCCGAGGCCGGTGATTCCATAATTTTTGCCAGGGGTTGTATACTCAAACTACATAAAGAGAGATGTCTCCCACACTGGTACCAGAGGACACAAACTACGATGACAGAAAGGACAACAAAGGAGAAACCTCTTACAGTGAGCAACTAATACATGGAATCACCTACCAGAACATATTGTGAAGGCACCCGCCCTAAACTGTTTCATGGCCACACTGTATAAATCCCTGGAGCAATACAAATATCACCTGTCTTCCTTACATGACCAACATAAGTATGATAGCGCCTGTACTGATCAGCCAAATCTGCTCACAGGCACAACTGCAGAACCATTTAAAAATGAAGGGGATAAGTGTCAGTATAACTTTGTGCATGGCAATGGAGTTATTCTGGTCTCAGTTAAAAATTTAGGTTAATAAATAATCCAGCAGCAATGTTTTAGTTCCTGTTTGATTAACTGATAACAGCACAGAGCTGAAAGTTCCACAGGGAGAATTATACTGTCGTAACCAAAGAATATAACTTCCTGGATATTGTCAATAAATAACACATTTCATTCCTGCAGTTCAGGAAAAATATTAACAAAGCTCTGAAAGGTCCACCGTTAGAATTACTGTATACTGTAATGACTAAAGTGTTTAACTTCCTGGATATTGTCAGTAAATAAAACAGTTCCAACAGGTCAAGACAAATATTGTCAACAAGCAACAGGTGTATTTGCCTATGGTTATATTGTGTACTGTTGTAGTATTATTCCAGGGACTCATAAACAAACCAGGGAATGTGTAAAAATCCTGACTGTTGTATGAGGTTTCTTATGTTGTCCATCTGTGTGAGAAATATCTGCCCCATGAGTAACCTGTTATCATTCATTCATTTGTGTGATACATGAATCTTGTGTGAAATATGCAGCATGTCAACGTAAGGAGTAAAAGATCAAAATCTTATGGGATGTGGGACCAGTGGCAATGTCAATCAGTCAGTCAATGAATCAAACAATTTTATTAATTCCACAAGGGGCGATTAAGTTCGAGCAGCCCGTTAAAAAAACACAGATAACAGACTTTAAGAAGGAGTTAAAATGGGTAGTCAGATTAAATAAAGAAATAAAAACACGCCAGACCGACGGAGCATTTCAAAGACGAATCACCGAAGGGATAAATGACTTTAAGGGCCCCTTCACACATAGTACGAATGTGGTCAACTTGCACATGAAGTAGGAATTGTGTGCAATACATATAAAATCTACACCGCTCGCTTGGCACTTAGAAAATGTGTGGCCATTCATGTTATTAGCACAACAACAGTCAGCAGACGATCACTTTCGAGCTGGATGTGAAATTTGTCTAAGTGCCCCCACGAGTGTGACGTTGCAAAAAGCAACACACGTGGTGCATGTGTCTCACACGTGGGTGTGTGTGTTGCACCCCCCCGGCTTCCTTCAACACATGTGGTGTGCCGGGGGGGCACACCTGCATAGAATGCTTTTATGTATGTACAGATCTGATCACATGGGGGCCGGCAGTGGCGGTCCTATAGTTATTTACTCCCCGGGCAAAACCCCCTGCATGCCCCCCCCCCCCCCCCGCGCACACTGACGTGGCCACCACCTCTGCCCCACCATCCATGAAAACACTAACTTCGTCCAGAACACCCACAATCCCACAAATTATCTCAACAGCTATTTTCAATAACAAATTTCCAGTTTTAATCAATCAATCAATCAATTTTTTTTAATATAGCGCCAAATCACAACAAACAGTTGCCCCAAGGCGCCTTATACTGCAAGGCAAGGCCATACAATAATTATGTAAAACCCCAACGGTCAAAACGACCCCCTGTGAGCAAGCACTTGGCTACAGTGGGAAGGAAAAACTCCCTTTTAACAGGAAGAAACCTCCAGCAGAACCAGGCTCAGGGAGGGGCAGTCTTCTGCTGGGACTGGTTGGGGCTGAGGGAGAGAACCAGGAAAAAGACATGCTGTGGAGGGGAGCAGAGATCGATCACTAATGATTAAATGCAGAGTGGTGCATACAGAGCAAAAGAGAAAGAAACAGTGCATCGTGGGAACCCCCCAGCAGTCTACGTCTATAGCAGCATAACTAAGGGATGGTTCAGGGTCACCTGATCCAGCCCTAACTATAAGCTTTAGCAAAAAGGAAAGTTTTAAGCCTAATCTTAAAAGCAGAGAGGGTGTCTGTCTCCCTGATCTGAATTGGGAGCTGGTTCCACAGGAGAGGAGCCTGAAAGCTGAAGGCTCTGCCTCCCATTCTACTCTTACAAACCCTAGGAACTACAAGTAAGCCTGCAGTCTGACAGCGAAGTGCTCTATTGGGGTGATATGGTACTACGAGGTCCCTAAGATAAGATGGGACCTGATTATTCAAAACCTTATAAGTAAGAAGAAGAATTTTAAATTCTATTCTAGAGTTAACAGGAAGCCAATGAAGAGAGGCCAATATGGGTGAGATATGCTCTCTCCTTCTAGTCCCCATTAGTACTCTAGCTGCAGCATTTTGAATTAACTGAAGGCTTTTTAGGGAACTTTTAGGACAACCTGATAATAATGAATTACAATAGTCCAGCCTAGAGGAAATAAATGCATGAATTAGTTTTTCAGCATCACTCTGAGACAAGACCTTTCTGATTTTAGAGATATTGCGTAAATGCAAAAAAGCAGTCCTACATATTTGTTTAATATGCGCTTTGAATGACATATCCTGATCAAAAATGACTCCAAGATTTCTCACAGTATTACTAGAGGTCAGGGTAATGCCATCCAGAGTAAGGATCTGATTAGACACCATGTTTCTAAGATTTGTGGGGCCAAGTACAATAACTTCAGTTTTATCTGAGTTTAAAAGCAGGAAATTAGAGGTCATCCATGTCTTTATGTCTGTAAGACAATCCTGCAGTTTAGCTAATTGGTGTGTGTCCTCTGGCTTCATGGATAGATAAAGCTGGGTATCATCTGCGTAACAATGAAAATTTAAACAATACCATCTAATAATACTGCCTAAGGGAAGCATGTATAAAGTGAATAAAATTGGTCCTAGCACAGAACCTTGTGGTCTGTGAAGAAGATTCCCCATTTACATGAACAAATTGTAATCTATTAGACAAATATGATTCAAACCACCGCAGCGCAGTGCCAGTTTTAATGACTACTGCAATAACAAAACACAAAGAAACTGGCACAGTCTAATGTGTCATCATCCATGGACTTATCTGCAATGATCATCTCAAAAGTTTGCAGGAGGGCATCATAATTGTTTGCCACAGTGCTCACTATCCGTGATGTGAAATTCCATCGAGTAGGAGCATTTCTGGGCAACCTTGAGCAGCCTGCAGACTCAAGAAAAGACATCCTCTTTGTGGATTTTGAGAAAAATGTGGCAAACCCAGAGTGACGCAAAAAATATTCTGCACTCAGATAAGCATTTAGCCCCCTGAGACAGAACCAGATTCAGTCTGTGTGCATAGCAACGCACAAACATTGCACTGGGGGCTATTGCTTTAACTTTGGCCTGCAAACCATTGAGAGCTGAAGCCATGACAGCAGCCATGGCTTCTTCATAAGGAAGACTATCAAATGGCTTCACCAAAATCCGGTCCACAACATTCAAATTGTCTGCCATTATGTGCAGCTTGCTACCTAGCTAGCTCGCTAGCTGGGACTGGCGCGAGGCTAGTGTGAAGTTTGCCCGCCTGTGAGTGCTTTGTGACGGTGGAGGAGCTCAGCAGCACCCGCTGCTCGGTAGGGACAGAAACTGCGATAGAAGTCAGAAAGAGTGATAAAAGTCAGTCTCCAAACACAAGCAGCTACAAAAAAACCCCACCAGAAATAGAAGCTTGATTTGTCGCTAGTCGTTTTTAACAAAGAAAATGCCGCTAAGAGGATTAGGAAAGTCTCCGGTTCAACTCAGAACAGAATGAAAATTAAAAAATGCTCCCACGGATGTTTACACCAAAAGATCTCTGATTCGCTCATTTCGCTGTCAATCAAAAAGGGATTCAGCCTCAGACAGATCAGCCAATCATCATGCAGAAGCTGAGCGTCCGGGCCAGCCGAGGCCAGCCCACTGCCCCATAGACCCCCAGACACACTGAGCGTCCGATGGGCGGGACAAAGCCCAGCATTTATCCAATGACTCGTCTCGTTTCGCTGCAGTCTTTGCTTCGCTACTGTTTATAGCACTGTGAAGCTGCAGGAATGAGTGAGAGGAAAGCCGCCATGGGACGGGAAGGTGGGGGCGCCGCTCTGCCGTAACGTAACCACGAAAAAAATAATTCAAATTTCTTTGTTTCACTCTGATAACCTTTGAAGAGAGTTTAACAATATTGTTCAGGTTGTTTCTGTCTTTTACTGAGAGGCTGTGAGACCAGCAGATAAAGGAGAAGCACAAAAGCTTATACAGCAAAGGATGACAGGCCACACTTGAACACGTTCCTCATGGTCTTAGAGAAACTCACTCCTCGTCAACTGGGCTACAGGTTGAAGGTCATGGCACAGAGACAGGAAGGGCTTACAAGTCAGCGAATCATTGTCATAGTCTCTGATAGGAGGAAAGCAGAGCTCATACTGGGGCAAAGGTTCAGGAACTCACCTGAGATACCATCATGAACTCAGAGGATGTAGCTGCCTGGGACTCAGCAGAATGAGATCACTGCAGTGCTGCCTGCTAATTTACCTGTTGAAGAGCACTCTCTGGTGGGCTTAGAGCTCCTGCAACAACTGATACATTCCACCAAGTTGTTCTTGCTTGCAAAGGCAACGTACCATATTTTGCATGTGGACTGAATTGTTCCCTACTTGGCATGGCCAGAACATATTGTGATGGTTGAAGTACAACTGAGGACCCCATAGCAGAGAACAACCCCACTGAGTTAATTAAAAAAAACTTTAATCATAGTCAAGAAGCAGACAGAGGTCAGTACACACTAAAGAAGTAGTCTGCAGGGCAACAGTGTCCATGAGGGAATAATCACAGTGATAATCCAGAAATACAGGCAGGATGTCAGAACACAGTCAAAGGTACACAAAGGAGCAGGCAAAAACTTAGAGACATGATGGCAGCAAAGACCATCAACAGGAAATAAAGCACAGAAGAAAACTGCTAATACAATTGTGGGGAGCAAGATGTTCTGGCACTGGAGTGCAGAAACACCAAGGAATAAATACAGTGACGTAATTAATGAAGGAAACAGGTGTGCACGTGTATAGGTAGAAAGGCAGATATCAGAATGAACAACCCAATCTCACACCATTTTGTAATGGCGCCATGAAAAGTAAATTAATTTATGGTTTGTAATACAGTGGTTTTCATGATGGCATCAGGAAATGTGGAGTGATGTGGGGAGGGGTCTGTGGGGGTTAGGGAGAGGGTTAAGTTAGGGTCAGGGGAAGGGTTAGAAATAGTAATATAGGAAAAAAGTGTCACAAAAATGTGACTCTTTTCGTGATGAGAGCACAAAAAAATAATAACAAAACACGAGACTGGGCTGGAATGAACGCCCACACTCTAAAACCTTGCAGCCTCATTTAGTTAGGTCCACTTGCTACCTCTCTTTAACATAAAGAGCTTTTACAAGTTTTGGATGTTGAACTCAACTTTACAATTCAACTCAATTTGTAAAGTTGAGTTCAACATCCAAAACTTGTAAAAGCTCTTTAAAGAGAGGTAGCAAGTGGACCTAACTAAATGAGACTACAATGTTTTAGAGTGCATATACAAATGTATTTAATTTTTGTACACATGAATTATTCAGACAGAGGTAATGAATTTTAGGGTGCTATCCATTTTCATTTGTCTATTTTGTCCTCTCTCCGTCCACTCCAGAGCTCTGTGAATGTGAACACCTTCAGCTGCACACTTTGGAAGTCTAAATGGTCTCATTCGAGGTTTTAATAATGGAAACGTGTGTGTCCCTGCCTGTGCCCCTGTTTCTGTGCCTTTAATAACCTGTATTCCCACCATGTAAAAGATGTTATGATCTATGGGAATACACCATCCAGAATGTACTCACAGCCGGTCTGCAGTTGCTACTAGGAGATGGTGGCCTTTACCAGTCCTCGTGAAGTCAGTTACCATCTCCTTGGTCTTACTGGTGTTAAGAGCAAGGTTGTGTTTTGTGCACCAGGCTGTCAGCTGCTCCACCTCTTTTCTGTAGACTGACTCATTGTTGCTAGTGATAACGTTGACAACTGTGATCATCAATAAACTTTTGGATATGATTGGTGTTGAAACTAGTGCAACAGTCATACATTAGCAGCATAAACATGAACATGCTCCATGCACACCCTTGGTGAGATTATGTCCTTACTGTGGTTCTTTAGATGTTACACTACCTACTGTCTGCCGTCTCTCTGTCAAACATCCAGGATCCAACTGCATATGACAGGATCCACGCCCAGCAACAAGAACTTTTCAATGGGTGTGTCAATATTTCCTGGCTATTTTCCAGATGAGTCCAAATGAGGTGGAGCAGGGTAGAGATGGCATCCTTCATAGACCGGTTTGCTCTGTAAGCAAACTGCAAAGGATCATAGATATGACTTAATGTGATTCAAGACAAGCTGCTCAAAGCATTTCATGGCTATGGGGTCAAGGCTACAGGGCAGTACTGATTGAAGGACGATGGATTTGGCTTCTTGGGAAGAAGCCCTTTTGAAACCAGCACTCAGGCTTAAGTGGTGCATTTGTCTGTGCATTATCCCGTGCGCAGGTACCTGAAAACTGAAGGCCCCAGTAGCTGGAGAAGTCCAAGAGGACACCCGTGTTTCACCTGGCTGTGGCAGATAGATGGTTATTTTCGAGATGTTGGAATGGACTGGTTGTTTGACTAGGTGGATGTCATCCAAGACCCACGATGGTTCAGTGGTGTCATGGATGTGGCAAAGCACTGCACCTGCGTATGTTCCCTGATTTGATTTGACTCAGGCTTGGCTGAGCGAGATCTTGAATATGTCTGTAAAGACGTCCTTCAGCTGTTCTGCACAGTTCTTCAGCACACAGCCTGGAATGTAACCTGGACCAGCAGCCTTTTGAGTCTTGATGTCAGCCATAAACTGCAGTGCCTGATTGGCTGGATGCAGTGACTGTCTTTGTGCCACATTGTTGGCTGTAACCTCAAATATAACGCAATGCTAAAATATCCTCGGCCATATGAGCATGAACCTTTGCTGCCATGTTCGTCTAGTAAACTCAAGTCAGCCTGAAGTTAGGAAGGGCATCTGCTCTACAACTTGTGCCAAATCTTGAGGCAAATCTGTACTGGGTTTGTGTGTTTTTTGTATGTGAGGTCTCTGCTCAGTTTAATGCTCTGTTTTAGTGCACACTGTCACTTTCAGGTCAGTCATTGATATTTGCGTCTTTTTCCTCCTCTGCTTTATATATATATCAGTAGCAAAAAAATCTAAACAATGAATAAAATAAAATTATGATATAATTAAATAAAATAAGTAAACCAACAAAATAGAGATAAATAAAAACAGAAAACCTACATAAAACAGTAATACACAGCCAATTAAACTCTAAAAATCACAACATATATTTCCTTATAGTAATCCCAGTGTAGTGAAAGTGTATCCTTTTCACCACCAATACATAACCACAAGAGTGAATGGTTCTTTTCACTCATAGTGGATCTGCCATGTTCATCCAGTGGCAAGGTACTGTATAATCTCAGAGATTTCATCATTACCTAAGATAAATTTCCCACATAGGTTGTTGCGCAAAGCAGCAAGTGCCCTTATTTGTTCCCCAGTCATCTCGTCCTGTACATCTATCTTGGTAGCATAGTTTGACATCATAGTTTTTGTTAATTGATTCTTTCTCATACTCTGTACAGCGAGTGCTTAATGTCATATGTGCATGAAGTTCCTGCCAATGACAGTTCTCTCTAACCCATTCCAGAGTCTAAACAAGAAGCTGACGGTACTATTCTTTTGTCAAACCGGTATGCATGTTTTTTTAGAAATCTCTTATCTACTTGACACTCTAGTGGCAGAATTTCGGTAACACGGGGAAGTAATTTACAGTGTGTTCTGCAAGGCAGCCTGAACATTCTCCTCATGGCCTTCTGCCAAGTAACACTTAGTCTGGTAAATTCTGGGTGGTACATCTGAGCAAATAACACACCATATAGACTTGTATAGTATTGTTGGAAAAGGGATCCTTTAACATCTGAAGATATGCAGTCAAGATCGCCTATAAATGCATTAAATTTTCTGTTAAAATCCAAGATAACTGGTTTAACAAGTGGGTCATTTCTGTTACCTTTTAGTGTATACCCCAAATAAACCAAGTCCTTCACTACAGTAACCTGATGTCCTTCAACAAAAAATTCTGGTCCGATGTTTGTGTCTCCTTTGTTAAAAACAACTGCTTGGCACTTACTGCCATTAAATTTTACGAGATATCTCCCAGCATAGTTCTCACATGTTGCGATCATCGCATCCATGGCAGTTTGGGAGGGTGACAAAAGTAGGACGTCATCAGCATACCCAATGACTCCACAATATTTGTTCCCGAAATAACAACCCAAGCTAGTATCTTCTAGATCTTTCAACATACCATCAATGTACACCATAAACAGCGTAGGGCTTAAAACTCCTCACTGGGGAGGTGATGGTCTAGCGGTTAAAGCGTTGGGCTTGAGACCAAAGGATCCTTTGTTCAAATCCCAGCCTGACTGGAGAATCACTAAGGGCCCTAGGGCAAGGTCCTTAATCCCGTAGTTGCTCCCAGTGTGTAGTGGGCGCCTTGCATGGCAGCAGCCTGACATCGGGGTGAATGTGAGGCATTGATGTGTGAAGCGCTTTGAGCATCTGATGCAGATGGAAAAGCGCTAAATAAATGCAGTCCATTTACCATTTCCCTGTTTGACTTAATTACTGGGACAAAACCATCCGGATTGACTATTGTTGTATTTCACACACGTTTTTTGACTGAGGTTTGTTTCAACAATGAGTCTAATGTATACTGGATTAATACCACGCTGAACCAGCAGTGAGAACAATTGAGAATATTCTACCCTGTCAAATGCCTTGGAAGCATCCAACGGTAACCCATAAACTTTGCCACCATTGTGAATGTAATAGTCAAGTGTCTGCAGCAGCACTGAAGTGGCTAAGGCAGTTGAATGTTTCTCTTTAATTCAAGCCCCATCACTGCCACATTTCTCAATGTAATGTGGAGTTGCATCAGGAAGGACATCCGGTGTAAAACTTGTGCCAAATCAACATGCAGATCCAACTTGGATCTGCTGTGGTGACCCCCGAGTGAAAACAAGGCAGCAGCTGAAGGAACTTACTTTTACTTTTGTCACTTTTTGTTGTTATATTTTGTTTGTTACATTTTTCTTGTTACATTTAGCCTGTTACTTTTTTATATTGCTTTTTCTCTGTTACTTTTAGTCTAGCACTTTTTCCTTTACAATATTTTATGAAATATAAGTTGCTGGGTTCTTTTGACTAGTTTGGGAGATCCTGCAGCATATTCGGTACAACTTATATTCAAAAATAAATAAATAATCATGCTTTGATTACTACTACTACTAATACTCAACAAAAATATAAACGCAACACTTTTGGTTTTGCTCCCATTTTGTATGAGATGAACTCAAAGATCTAAAACTTTTTCCACATACACAATATCACCATTTCCCTCAAATATTGTTCACAAACCAGTCTAAATCTGTGATAGTGAGCACTTCTCGTTTGCTGAGATAATCCATCCCACCTCACAGGTGTGCCATACCAAGATGCTGATTAGACACCATGATTAGTGCACAGGTGTGCCTTAGACTGTCCACAATAAAAGGCCACTCTGAAAGGTGCAGTTTTGTTTTATTGGGGGGGGATACCAGTCAGTATCTGGTGTGACCACCATTTGCCTCATGCAGTGCAACACATCTCCTTCGCATAGAGTTGAAGAGAACACCTCTCCAACGTGCCAAACGCCAACGAAGGTGAGCATTTGCCCACAAGTCGGTTACGACAACGAACTGGAGTCAGGACGAGACCCCGATGAGGACGACGAGCATGCAGATGAGCTTCCCTGAGACGGTTTCTGACAGTTTGTGCAGAAATTCTTTGGTTATGCAAACCGATTGTTTCAGCAGCTGTCCGAGTGGCTGGTCTCAGATGATCTTGGAGGTGAACATGCTGGATGTGGAGGTCCTGGGCTGGTGTGGTTACACGTGGTCTGCGGTTGTGAGGCTGGTTGGATGTACTGCCAAATTCTCTGAAACGCCTTTGGAAACGGCTTATGGTAGAGAAATGAACATTCAATACACGAGCAACAGCTCTGGTTATCATTCCTGCTGTCAGCATGCCAATTGCACGATCCCTCAAATCTTGCGACATCTGTGGCATTGTACTGTGTGATAAAACTGCACCTTTCAGAGTGGCCTTTTATTGTGGGCAGTCTAAGGCACACCTGTGCACTAATCATGGTGTCTAATCAGCATCTTGGTATGGCACACCTGTGAGGTGGGATGGATTATCTCAGCAAAGGAGAAGTGCTCACTAATACAGATTTAGACTGGTTTGTGAACAATATTTGAGGGAAATGGTGATATTGTGTATGTGGAAAAAGTTTTAGATCTTTGAGTACATCTCAAACAAAATGGGAGCAAAACCAAAAGTGTTGCGTTTATATTTTTGTTGAGTATACTAGTAATACTAATAATAATTATTATTATTGTTATTATTATTGATAATAATTACTATTCATATCGGACTTTTCCAGGAATCAAAGCACTAAACAAAATAAACTCCAATAATATAAATAAATAAATGTCAATAATAAAAGTACATGACAACAGTGCACAAAAACCCACAATTAGGGAGCTGATAATACATAAAGTGTGAGTTATGCTCCAGAAAATACAGTACTTTTTATTTGTTTTTTTCTTTTTGTCTGTTTTTACTGTTACTTTCTTTCCTACAAATGCATGCCTTAATGCAGGTCACAAATAGTGCTGTAAATTGTCCCTAGAGGTCGCAGTTTCCACAGAGATAATAATAATATTTCATAATTCATTTATTAGTGTGACAAAAAAGCGTACAATAGTACACTTTTAGTATGTGTGGTGTGTGTAGTACACATACACACACCATGCATAAATAAAAATATAAAAACTGCCAGAAATATAAATATTGTCCTCATTAACTTTAAACAAAATAAAAATCATGGCTTGGTAAATTACTCCATAAATGTATTGACCTGTTTGGAAAAACTATACTTCCTGATAAAAAGTGTACAATAGTACATAAAAAGCATACATCATACACAAATAGAAATATAAACATGTGCATTATCAAAATGACATTTTTTGCCTAAAATAAACATCCTTCTCATCAGGATGGACAGATGGGATATGTCATTGTCCATCCTGATGATGTCCACGAAAACACTCTGATGTCAGACAGGAAGATTTGGATGCCTGTAGAGAGGCAGAGTTTACATGTCTTGAAGGAATAAACGCGTCTTTGTTCTCCACCTGGACCATGGGGGAGGCAGGCGCTGCAACATCACTATTACAGTCTTTTTGTGAAGGAATGTTTGTCCATTATATTGCTTTTTTTTTTCAAGGGCAATTATTAAGCAAGAAGTAACAGTAGATACTTGATGTCACATACATACCGCTTTTGAATGTATAGCTAAGCTGCAGCCAGTATGGATTCATTAGCTTTGACTTGTTTTCCACCGGTACTGACTTTCCAGTCATAATGTGTTCTGTAACTACAGGTTAACACACCTGTTGAGCTGGTTGGACCACACTGCAGGCACAAAGCAGGAAAGTAAATCAAACACTCCGCATGACTGAATAGATCTTCCAGCCCAAAGACTGTGAAACCTGTCACTAAACTGGAGTTAAGGCCTACTTTATCTTAACTCAGCCAGGAAAATCCTGTTTTCACACAGATCTGTGCCTTTAGTGTTATATTGCACAATCAGGCCAAAGAGATGACCAACACTTGTGGTTTTTCCTTCTTTTTCATCAGGATTGATGTCTCATCATATGCACAATTTTAATAAAGAATTATCTTCTTTTTTTTTTTTTGAGTGGGCTGGTCAAACACACAGCCTTGTTCTTCTTATATAGTTATCCCATGTTTGTGTAGAGTTAAAAGGGACCAATGTGCCCCAAGTCTGAGCTGTTTTTAAAGCTTCAGTGTTTTGCTCAAAGACTGTGAAGAACAATAAGCTCATAGACTGAACTTCGGCGGTGGAACTTTACTGATTAAAGAGCCACCATGACCCTGCAATTAGCAAGAAAGCTTCACAATCAACTTGAATGACCGGTCTGTCTGTAATTCATTATGTCACTGTGCATGTTAAATTAGGAGGATCCGTGGCTCTAATCTGTATCTATCAGAATCCAAAATTTCAAAGCTACAGTCAGTTTTGCTGAATTATTTACAGAAATTTCACAAGCAAACTGCAGCTTTGTTCTGGTTCAAACTGGGGTTGGAAATCCGGCTTGAGCCAGATGTTTGTTTGTTTTTTTCTCTCTGAATGGCACTATTCAGATTTAAGTTTTTTTTTTTTGTTTTTTTGTTTTTTTTATCGATTTGAACAGGATTCACCGAGGTCTGAGTGCATATGTGGCTAGAATCCAAGTAGCTCGAGGATCATGATGTCATACTTCCTCCCTGCGTTTGATACCCACAGCGTCCTCTCCACTGTGGTGGCATTCAATGTGACAGCAAACATCCTTCTTTCTCTGCGGCACCTTCTTGTCAAGAAAATCCACTGGACGCGTTCCCTTCCACTCGTCACACACACCCGCACTCTCATGTCGAGATCCCCCCCCCCCCCCCCCCCCACACACACACACACCTGCATTCTAGCATCTAAACACATCACTTTCATCTTAAGCTGGATTGAGTCTGGACACGTATAGGATCAGGATTTCAAAACCAGATCTGAATGATATCTGGCTGGAATCCGGCTCGAGTGGGATTGCCAGTCCCAGTTTGAATGGGGCCTTTGTGTGTACCTGATCCCATCAGCTGTCAGAACTGAAACAGAGTAGATCCTGATTAGTACCTGGCTGGGAGAGCAGGGGCTGTGTGTCTTTCTCCAAGTAGAACTGGAGTTGCATTAGCGAGAGGTAAAACTTGTGCCAAATGAAAACGTGAGCATGTCTGTACTGCATCTGCAAATGGAGTCTAGTTTTACTTTTGACCTGTAATGGGTTACAGATTACTAGTCACTCTGTTACAAATCCAACAAGTAACGTAACTATTTGAATTGTACTTCATCAGAGTAATGTAACATTATGTTTGATTACTTTTCTCACAAAAATCTTACAAATCTAAATTTAAACACGGCAGTGTCGACTGCACAGCAATGATTACTGTCAATTAAATTAAATTCATTTTATATTAGCACCAAATCACAACATAAGTCACCCCAACGGACTTCACAAAGGAAAAAGTCCTTCAGGTGTTTTTGAGGAAGAACCTTCACGCAACCTTTTATGAAAGGTTCTTCAGTATAACTTGAATTAAGATGGCATGGTCACTTACAGAGTGTCACTATCAACCCAAAATCAAATTCTTGGCATCAACAGTAACACAAGTGTCTGTGCTTTTTAAAACACAAAATAATTATAAGTAGAAAAATATGGGCTATAAAACAATTTTGTTTCTATACCAAATCATAAAGGAGATCTATGTATTTATTTTTAACTTTGTTATTCAAAATGTATGTACATACATGTATTTGCACAAGCTGATTCCTTTTAAATAGACTGTGGAGTCAGGATTGCTACTGAATATTTGCAGTAGTCTTCTGGAGTATTTTGATTGATTTATTTGGCATTTAAAAACATAAGATGGATGGATGGATGGATAAAATTGTGCAATAGCATTTATTACAAAAACAAACAATAAAATATTAGCACATGAAAAAAATGCTGAGGATAACACAAGAAAGTCAAATGAAGTTCTCAATACATAAATCAATAAATTAATTAAATAATAGAAGCAAAGCACCGCACAGTGGCGCGAAGCTTGCTCTAATGGTAGACAAAAGCAAAAAACGGAAATGGCACAAAACAATCCAGAAATGGCGCAAAAAATCAACAATGTGGAAATGGCACAAAAAAATCTGTCCAGTGGAGAAAAAGCCACAAACCGGACAACATTGTTGTATAAAGCCGTAATGGGGCTTCCACACTGGAAGCGTCAGATGCGGCAGAAGCGTCATAGATTGGTCTAAAAAGCATTATTTTTAATGAGACATGTCACGTTGTTGACGCGGTAGAAGCATCGCGTCAAAAACTGAGCTAAAGCAACACTTCTGCAGGGAGCGTGCATTGCCACTTGTCGTCAGGCTGCCATGGTCAAAGTTCAACCCAATCCAACTTTCGCTGTTGTGCACTGTGACGTAGCTTTGCGCTGTCCAATAGAAAGGAGGCATCAGGCCAAAACACGGAAGGCTGCAGTGCAGAAACCACTGATCTGTATAAAACATTGTGTGTAGATCAGTGGCAGAAATGTCAAAGAATTGCTCATTTATACACAGCAGTTTTTTGAAGAAAATCCTTGCAAATGTTTACCTCAAAATTAATTTGATTACTGTAAAGAAAAAGCTTCTTTCATTAGAATGCATGTAAATAAAATAGTAAATAAAATTCTTTAGAAACCTTTCTTCATCTGTAAATTAAAACCATAACTTACCTGTTATTTCAGATTATATGATTTCTTGTTTAGCATAAGGAACCTTGTACATTTATAAGAACGAAGCTCACTCTTATGGTAGATGAAGGCACAAACCGGAAATGGTACAAAAAATCTGACCAGTGGGGAAAAGCCACAGACCGGACAACACTGTTGTAAAAAGCCACAGACCGGACAACACTGTTGTAAAAAGCCACAAACCAATGGTAGACGAAACTGCAAACTGGAAATGACATGGTGAGATGCTGAAGAACATCGCTCGTCCACGACATATACATATTAGACAAATAAAATAACATGGAAATGTTTTCAAGTCTGGTAGATATTCATATCTCATTTCAAACCAGAAAAACATACACTGTAAAATAAATATAAATGTTTAACATACAAGTGAAGCTCCCTCTCATGGCAGACGAAGGCACAAACTGGAAATGACACAAAACACGAAGGCACAAACCGGAAATGGCACAAAACAACAATCCGGAAGTGGCACAAAAAAAAATCTGCCCAGTGGAGAAGAAGCCACAAACCGGACAACATTGCCGTAAAAAGCCACAAACTGATGGTAGACAAAGCTGTAAACCGGAAATGACATGGTGAGATGCTGAAGAGCTTCACTCATTCATGTCCGCAACATATACATATTATATATAAGATACAAAATTGTAAAATTAGCAACACCTAAAGAACAAACAAGACATACGAGGTCTATTAGAAAAGAAACCGACAGTTTTATTTTTTTTAAAAACTATATGGATTTGAATCACGTGTGATTACATCAGCCAAGCTTGAACCCTCGTGCGCATGCGTGAGTTTTTTCACACCTGTCGGTGACGTCATTCGCCTGTGAGCACGCCTTGTGGAAGGAGTGGTCCAGCCCCCTCGTCGGATTTTCATTGTCTGAGAAGTTGCTGAGAGACTGGTGCTGTGTTTGATCAAAATTTTTTCAAGAACTGTGAGGCACATCCGAGTGGACACCATTCGAGAAATTCAGCTGGTTTTTGGTGTAAATTTTAACGGCTGATGAGAGATTTTGGATTGTTTCTATCGCTGTAAGGACTTCCCACGGAGCGTGACGTCGCGCAGCGCTCCGAGGCGACGTCGTCATCCTGTTTCACGCTGAAAACCTCCAAATTTAAGCCTCTGTTGACCCAGGACATCGTGAGAGAACAGAGAACTTTCAGAAGAGGTCGGAATCAGCAGTTTATCCGGACATTCCACTGTTAAAGGAGATTTTTTTTTAATGAAAGACGTGCGGACAGATTGGCACGTCGGCTCGCAGCCGGCATCGGCGCGCCCGCCACAGGAAAAACACCTACATGTTGATAACCATTTGTAAAATCCAGGCGGCTTTTGGTGGCTTTCAGTTGAGTGAGTATCTGAGAAACTGTTTAACAGCAGCCCTTACCAAAAAATAGTACTGATAAGTATATAAAAAGTAAACTAGAAGTATACTTGAAACATACTTGCATATACTACTTTTTGGTAAGGGAGGGCATGTTCCAACTTGTCCTTAAGGCTTCCAACGGAGGTGTTTTTCCTGTGGCGGGCGCGCCGCGCCGGCTGCGAGCCGACGCGCCAATCCATCCACACGTCTTTCATTAAAAAAATTCAAATCCATATGGTTTTTTAAACATAATAAGGTCGGATACTTTTCTCACAGACCTCGTACAAGTTAAAAATGTAAAGACACCGGTTTCCAGCAACACCATAATAGAATAAGAACTCAAACTGCATTTGATTTCATCTTTTGTTTGAGCCTTCACACATCACAAATGATATAATAAATAATTGTTGGTGTAACATATTTATTATTTGCTCTTCTGGATCGAATATTTCATGATGATCTATCTTATATCATGTTTGGAATTGTTTTTTTTTTTTTTTTTTTTTTTTTTTATGTCCCTTTTGTGACGTGAATTATCATGTTTCCTGTATTATTTCAATGCAAGGTTGTATTTGGATGATAGATTCACATGCGATCAACACCACTTGTCATCTGTCTTGAAAAACAACATGGCTAAAAAAGGTATGTGCATTTAATACACTTCTTTCTATCTAATCTTGTATTCTGTTTAAAAATAGCATAAATAAATACTGGTTTGATGATAGTATCGCTCAACCTACCATGACACAGTTTGACAGCACCAGGTGCACACTCTCACGAGCGCTACCAGCTTAGCTTATGACAAGCTAAACGTGCACACTCTCGTTATGGCCGAACAACTGTCCAGTTTCTGGGTATTCTATGTTAGTACGCGCCTGTGGCCGACGTGCTTGATGAATTCCTGCGCAAAAAGTAGTTCCCAGATAATTGTGATATATTCCTGTGAGATAATGAGTATATCTCATCTAAATCAATTCTAAAATTTACCAGTAATAAAATTAGAAAGATAACTGAAGTTTTAAGAGTGGCCATAATAAATATTTAAGAAATTTAAAGTTTATGAGCAAATTCACCTGCTCAAGCACATTGTAAACATTGACACGATGGAGTTTGATGCGGAAGAACGCCACCAGCTTGAGAGCGGCAGAGTGCTAGTGGCGCTCGTGAGTGTTTGCGCCTCTAGCTTAGCTTGCGCTCGTGAGAGTGTGGCGAAAGTAGTCCGGCGAGTTCAAGCTGTGGGCGCGAGCGATCCCACAATTCCTGTCGGTCCAATGAGAACGGCACTCTGAGCAGGGTGCACCAGGTGCTCTGTTTGCGCCGCCTTTCAGTATCGAGCCTATCACAATAAAGCATATGTACACGAGCGTAGGAAGGGCCAATGAAATCTCTCGGTGTGTGAACAAAGGTGGACCGACCCGTAGACGCAACTGGAATCGTCGCTGTTCGCTGCAGTTAGTGAATCATGTTGTTGGAGCAAATTACATTGCGATTACGAGCTAGTAAATAGTTGTCAGGTGGTAAATGTTCTACTGGTTTAGAATATTTTTAATTTTGTCACCGATTCGTGGGGACCAGGCGGAGTTTTACGGGCGCTCTGTGTTTTCAAAGCCTAAAACAGTCGGTGTCAGGACGACTGTTTTTGTTGATGGCATCCGCGCGGAGCTGAAGCGGCGTTCACTGTCAAGATAAGAGTGGGACAATCAAACACCTTAAGATTACCACCTTTTTCCCCTGTATATTACATTGGATTACCAGTCAGACAATCAGTGAGGATGGGGCTTTTTGTGCGATGTATTGGGCTACTATCTATTGTCATTTTGACAGCCGGGTTAGCTCATTCTCAGCACGGACTGACGGGTTCAATCAGGAATTTAAATATGGAGAAGAGACTTGCTGACCTCCACGTGGGGTCTGGAGTGCTGGCTGCATCACCCAGGCACAAGATAAACCGAAGAAGCGTCCAACAAGGCTGCAAAGATCATCAAGGATTTAACACCAAGTTAGAAGGCAACACCCACAGTGTAAGTTACAAACAGAGGTCCTGTTACACTTCAGGTGTAATCCACAGAGTCCGATATGAGAACAGTCAGTTTTTTTCCCGCACACAGGAACTCAGCAAAGACCTAATTTGTTTAATCTGTCAGACACAGCAGACATTCTGTGTGGTGTTTTATTTATTCAACCTCTGGCCCTTTCACTTTTACATTCGGGCAGCTGTGTAGTTCTTTTGATTATACTCTGACCTATACATTGGTTGATTGATATTATTGGCTGACATCAGCCTTTCATGAACATATCAGTGTCAACATTATTTTTTCAGATGTGAAAACTTTTACTTTACAAATAAACAATCTACAGTGGAGCTTTGGCTGCTGGAAAGGGTGTCATTACATATTTTGCCCAGCAGAGGGGCATTATTTACAATGTTATTAAGCATGGCTGACACCCCGTCACCCTTGGTCACATAGGAACAAGAAACAAAGCCAAAGTGACCAGCTGGCATTCATTTTTAGGGCCCTGTGTCCCACTGGCGTTTAGGAGGATTTGCGCATGAAATGAGGAGACAAAAGCTGAGCGTCCGCAGCAAAGGTGGGCGGAAATGACAAATGTCCCGGGGTGGATCAGCGAATACATGAGGAAGAAAAGCGGCTATAACGGAACAGAAGCGAAGGCGACCGCGGAGGCGCCCACATGAGGGGCACAGCGGCCGTTAGGCACTTGCTTCATCCGTGCCCACTCTGTCTGCATTAGAGGATGACATTTTTCGGGAATTCCCGTGGGTCACGTGATTCCTGCGGGATGGGAGTCAAAATTTTATCAATCCCGTGATTGGGATGGGACGGGAATAAAAATGAACGGGAGCGGGAATGCCAAAAATAGATGATGATTTTCATCTATTTAATGCCGCGTTCACACCGGGCGCGATCAGACGCTACAAATTTGCGGGGGTCGCGTGGCGACGGACGCGCCTCCACCCGGCGTGTCGCTCTGCTTTTGCTGTGAAAATTCACCCTGGTGCGTCATCAAATAGGAGGAGCTTCCATTTCGCTCGCCAGCTCCGGTTGTCAGTCAAGTTAACATGACGGACCTTGATCACATGGAGCGAGTTGTTGTGAAAAGCTCCCAATACAGAGAGTATCATTATTTGCTGCAGGAGCTGAGTCTGGATGACGGCTGCTTTCAGTGGTCCTTCCGCCTCTGCAGGACCCAGTTTGAGGACCAACTGTCCCGTTCACGCGCGCACATGTAAACAATTAAAAAAAAAAAAAGAAAAGAAACTCCGCTGCTTGCTGCAGCCTGCTCTTCCACCAAAAAACTCTGTCATAATTGTGTTTAGAAACCAGTCACCATTTGTTTTATTATACATCTGCGTAGTTAATAAGTAAAATAATCTCCATGAACGATTCGCTTGCGCGCGCACGTAACATAAAAAGAAAAAGAAACACCGTTCCTGCTGCTGCTCGCTCCAAAAACTCTGTCATAATTGTGAAATAAAGGACAAAAGAGACAAGTCCTGCTCACAGGCTGCTACCAGATACAGGACATGTTCACATCTTCAGTCAAACTCCAGACATCTCCACGTCACTACATATTCAGTCCCTGATTGATCATCACGGCGCGAAACATACGGGAGTGGGACTGATTTTGAGTGGGAGCGAGATGGGATTGGGAGTCATCTTTACAGGAGTGGGACGGGATGGGATTTTTTTTTTTTTACTCCAGTCCAGGATTGGGACAGGATGGGATTTTTTTTTCTGGGAGCAGGATGGGACGGGAGTGAAAATCCACTCCCGTGTCATGCTCTAGTCTGCATGCTCGACATACCATTTGCGACCGTGATGTGGCCGTGCTGGGCACGCGTCATATATGTTTTGCACACTGTCCCCGTCCGTCGCCAAGCCGCGTCAACCCGTCGGTTGCGGATATCAGCGGATGACGGGATATGCGGCGCGTTGGTTATGTATGTCCTGCGTATGTCTTCAGTATGTGTTCAGGCAGTGATGCGGATCTCATCCGGAGCAGGATTTTTGAGCCGCTTAAAAATCCTGGCTGCGGACATGCGTGCCTCTGCGGATGATCACGGACGTGTTCGGATGGCGGCCGATTCATACAGGAATGTTACACGGTTGTTGCGGTTGTTTGGCAGATGTGGGCCACTTTTGTGCGCATACCATCCGCAAATCCTCCTAAACGCCAGTGTGACAGGGCCCTTAGTGAGAGTGGGCGTTTCACATCGACAAGTGGTTGCTTTAGCCTTTTCACAGATAACACCATCTTCTTAGCACAAAGCATTGTGGGCTTGTTTGGGAGCAGCAGCTAAGATGCTAACTACGCTACTATAGAGGGTTTTCAATCACGTGACCGATTTGCTGCAGGACAGGTGCCGTCTCCATTCTGGATTACAAGGAGGCTGGCGCGTGATAGAAAAATGGAGAGAATGTACGGTTATTACGATGCTTTAAATCTTCGAGATAAAGCTGTTTATCGTGATAGATGTGTAGCAGTTGGTTTAGTGGATTCATATCTTATACCAGATAGTGAATTTAGTGTTGATGTAACGAACTGGCCGACAGTGTCACACTGCGATATTGTGAACTAGGAAGCTGCCGACCAGGTCAGCCTCGCCGGCCTCCTGTAGAGCATCACAGCGGAGCTCTTTTAAGAGTCGTCTTGAAGTCAGTAAAGGTGAATGGTACATTATCAGAGGTCAGAAGCTGCAACACTGGTGTTCCACAGGGCTCTGTGGCATCGCCTGTACTTTTTGCACTTTATAGTAATGATTGCGAAAGTACACATGAAAACAATTACATTTTGAAATATGCAGATGACATGGCCATAGTGAGCCTTTTGCATAAGGACATACCACAGTGAAATACAGCAGTTCACTCAGTGGTGTGAGAGGAACTGTCTGCTGCTAAACACCAAGGAGACTCAGGAAATGGTGCTGGATCCAAGAAACATCTGCCAGCATGACCCTGTCACAATAAAGAGCACCACCATCCAGCAAGTGTCTACCTACAAGTACCTGGGGATCCAGGTGGACAGCGCCCTCTGTTGGAAGTCTCATGTGGACTTTCTGTGCTCCCGCTTGCAGCAGAGGCTTTATTTTTTAAGAAGGCTGAGGCTGTATGGGGTGAGCACAAGCATTTTGTTTTTTTACCGAGCCATGGTTGAGAGTCTGGTCAGGTACGGGCTCATAGCCTGGTTTGGGAATATAACAGCTCAGTCAAAAAACAAGTTAGCAAACATTCACAAGACAGCAATGAAAATTATTGGACTCAAATAATATCCCACAATTCAACACATTTATGAAGAAGCAGTGATGAGGCGGGCCAAGATCATCTCCACCGACCCAGATCACCTGCTGTTCCCTGAATATGTGTTGCTGCTGTCAGGGAGGAGACTGAGAGTGCCTCAGTGCAGGAACAACAGGCTGAAACTCTCCTTTGTACCATCTTCTATCAAACTCTTAAACACAAAAGCACATTAGCACTTGCCTAAAAACTGTTTGTTTTTTTTTGTTTGTTTTTGTTTTTTTGTTTTTTTTAATGTTGTGTTTGTGTTATTGTGTTTGTCTTTGTCAATGTCTTTTAATGCAACTTTGTAGTACTTTGCCCAAGACACATTGCCTCTTGGGGACAATAAAGTTTATTCAATCAATCAAGTCCTGAGCGATTTCTCTCACCAGGCGCTGGAAGGGCAGCTTGCGGATCAGCAGCTCGGTGCTCGAGGACCACAGTGTAAATAAGCATCCGTATTGGAAGCGTTCTTGTGTTATCCTCGGCAGTATTTTTATGTATTCTTATATAATTTTATGGCTGAATAAAATAAAATTCTGGTAGCAGTGGATTTCTGTTAGTGGCGGATCTCTCTCAGCGCCACGGTGCCGTGAGGCTTCTTCATACCGACGTTGAAGCTTCTGCAATTGTTCGCCAAATGCACGTAGCGTAACACAGCGGCCACCATGTGGTAATCCAGAATGGCCACGGGACACAAAATGACGTGACGGATACGTCACATGAAAACCCTCTATACTTAGTTCTAGCATCTTTGGGCGACAGCAGTGCAAGATTGAGAGCAGTAAACAAGTGCTAATTTCAAGTAACTTCTGTTTTTTGTTGTGTATAGTAAAATATTTTTTTTAGTGTGCCATGAAACTACACAGAATGAAGGACTTCCCATCATGCAATTATTCTCTCACTTTGGTCTTTATCATAGACTGTCTGTCTTTGTTTTCTGTGTAACACACAACCCCAATTCCAATGAAGTTGGGACATTGTGTAAAATGTAAATAAAAACAGAATACAGTGTTTTGCAAATCTTCAACCTATAGAGGGTTTTCATGTGACGTATCGGTCACGTAATTTTGTGTCCCGCGGCCATTCTGGATTATGACACGGTGGCCGCTGTGATACGCTATGTGCATTTGGCGAACAATTGCAGAAGCCTCAACGTCGATGTGAAGAAGCCTCATGGCACTGTGGCGCTGAGAGAGATCCGCCGCTACCAGAAATCCACTGTTTTATTATAATATTATTATATATTATTTTATTTGGCAATAAAATTATATAAGAATACATAAAAATACCGCTGAGGATAACATAAGAACGCTTCCAATATGGATGCTTATTTACACTGTGGTCCTTGAGCACTGAGCTGCTGATCCGCAAGCTGCCCTTCCAGCTCCTGGTGAGAGAAATCGCTCAGGACTTCAAGACGACCTCCGCTTTCAGAGCTCCACTGTGATGCTCTGCAGGAGGCCGGCGAGGCTGACCTGGTTGACAGCTTCCTAGTTCACAATATCGCAGTGTGACACTGTCGGCCAGTTTGTTACATCAACACTTAATTCACTATCTGGTATAAGATACGGATCCACTGAACCAACTGCTACACATCTATCATGATAAATAGCTTTATCTCGAGGATTTAAAGCATCATAATAACTGTACATTCTCTACATATTTCTATCACGCGCCAGCCTCGTTGTAATCCAGAATGGAGACGGCACCTGTCCTGCAGCAAATCGGTCACGTGATTGAAAACCCTCTATATTCAACTGAATACACTACAAAGACAAGATATTTAATGTTCAAACTGATAAACTTTATTGTTTTTGTACAAATATTTCTCATTTTGAAATGGATGCCTGCAACACATTTCAAAAAAGCTGGGACAGTGGTATGTTTACCACTGTGTTACATCACCTTTTCCTTCTAACAACACTCAATAAGCTTTAGGAACTGAGGACGCTAATTGTTGAAGCTTTGTAGGTGGAATTCTTTACCATTCTTGCTTGATGTTCGACTGCACTTGTTCAACAGTCTGGGGTCTCCGTTGTCATATTTTGGGCTTCATAATGCGCCACACATTTTCAGTGGGTGATGTGTCTGGACTGCAGGCAGGCCAGTCTAGTAGCCACACTCTTTTTCTATGAAGCCACGCTGTTGTATTCATTATTATCAGGTTGTCCTAAAAGTTCCCTGAAAAGCCTTCAGTTAATTCAAAATGCTGCAGCTAGAGTACTAACGGGGACTAGAAGGAGAGAGCATATCTCACCCATATTGGCCTCTCTTCATTGGCTTCCTGTTAATTCTAGAATAGAATTTAAAATTCTTCTTACTTATAAGGTTTTGAATAATCAGGTCCCATCTTATCTTAGGGACCTCATAGTACCATATCACCCCAGTAGAGCGCTTCGCTCTCAAACTGCAGGCTTACTTGTAGTTTCTAGGGTTTGTAAGAGTAGAATGGGAGGCAGAGCCTTCAGCTTTCAGGCTCCTCTCCTGTGGAACCAGCTCCCAATTCAGATCAGGGAGACAGACACCCGCTCTGCTTTTAAGATTAGGCTTAAAACTTTCCTTTTTGCTAAAGCTTATAGTTAGGGGCTGGATCAGGTGACCCTGAACCATCCCTTAGTTATGCTGCTATAGACTTAGACTGCTGGGGGGTTCCCATGATGCACTGTTTCTTTCTCTTTTTGCTCTGTATGCACCACTCTGCATTTAATCATTAGTGATTGATCTCTGCTCCCCTCCACAGCATGTCTTTTTCCTGGTTCTCTCCCTCAGCCCCAACCAGTCCCAGCAGAAGACTGCCCCTCCCTGAGTCTGGTTCTGCTGGAGGTTTCTTCCTGTTAAAAGGGAGTTTTTCCTTTCCACTGTTGCCAAGTGCTTGCTCACAGGGGGTCGTTTGACCGTTGGGGTTTTTCCGTAATTATTGTATGGCCTTGCCTTACAATATAAGGCGCCTTGGGGCAACTGTTTGTTGTGATTTGGCGCTATATAAATAAAATTGATTGATTGATTGATTGTAACACGTGCAGAATGTGGCTTGGCATTGTCTTGCTGAAATAAGCAGGGGCGTCCCTGAAAAAGACGTTGCTTGGTTGGCAGCATGTGTTGCTCCAAAACCTGGATGTATCTTTCAGCATTGATGGTGCCATCACAGATGTGTAAGTTGCCCATGCCATGGGCACTAACACACCCCCATACCATCACAGAAGCTGGGTTTTGAACTTAGCGCTGGTAACAATCTGGATGGTCTGTTTCCTCTTTTGTCCAGAGGACACTATGTCCATGATTTCCAAAAACAATTTGAAATGTGGGCTCATCAGACCACAGCACACTTTTCCACTTTGCATCTGTCCATTTCAAATGAGCTCGGGCACAGAGAAGGCGGCAGCGTTTCTGGTTGTTGATGTATGGCTTTCACTTTGCATGGTAGAGTTTTAACTTGCATTTGTAGATGTTGCAATGAACTGTGTTAACTGACAATGATTTTCTGAACTGTTCCTGAGCCCACGCAGTAAGATCCTTTACACAATGATGTCTGTTTTTAATGCAGTGCCACCTGAGGGATCGAAGGTCACGGGCAATCAGTGTTGGTTTTCGTCCTTGACGCTTACATATAGAAAGTTCTCCAGATTCTCTGAATTTTCTGATTATATTATGGACTGTAGATGATGGAATCCCTAAATTCCTTGCAATTGAATGTTGAGAAACATTGTTTTTAATCTGTTGGAATATTCTTTCATGCAGTTGTTCACAAAGTGGTGATCTTGGCCCCATCTTTGCTTGTGAACAGCTGAGACTTTTGGGGATGCTCCTTTATACCCAATCATAAGTGTCCACAGTTCCCAAACACTTACTGAATGTTGTTAGAAGGAAAGGTGATGTAACACAGTGGTAAACATACCACTGTCCCAGCTTTTTTGAAACATATTGCAGGCATCCATTTCAAAATGAGCAAATATTTGCACAAAGACAATAAAGTTTATCAGTTGCTCAGGGGGGTTGGTTGGTAAGGTTAAACCTTACCCGTGTGAAGTGCCTTGAGGCGTTGTGATTTGGTGCTATATAAATAATATCATTTAAACTGAACTGATACACTGAACAAAAATATAAATGCTACACTTTTGTTTTTGCTCCCATTTTTATGAGCTGAATTCAAAGATCGAAAACATTTTCTCTATACACAAAAGACCTATTTCTCTCAAATATTGTTGAGAAATCTGTCTAAATCTGTGTTACTAAGCACTTCTTTGTCGAGATAATCCATCCCACCTCACAGATGTGGCATATCAAGATGCTAATTAGACAGCATAATTATTGCACAGGTGTGCCTTAGGCTGGCCACAATAAAAGGCCAATCTGAAATGTTCAGTTTTATCGCACAGCATAATGCCACAGATGTTGCAAGTTTGGAGGGAGCGTGTAATTGGCATGCTGACTACAGGAATGTGCACCACAGCTGTTGCCCGTGAATTGAATGTTCATTTTTTTTCTACCATAAGCAGTCTGTAAAGGTGTTTCAGAGAATTTGGCAGTACATCAAACTGGCCTCACAACTGCAGGCCATGTGTAACCACACCAGTCCAGGACCTCCACATCCAGCATGTTTACCTCCAAGATCATCTGGGACCAGCCACCCGGGACAAGCTGCTGCAACATTCTGTTTGCAGAAACAAAGAATTCTGCACAAGCTGTCAGAAACTGTCTCAGGAAAGTTCATCTGCATGCTCATTGTCCTCACCAGGGTCTTGACCTGACAGTAGTTCTGTCGTCATAACCCACTTGAGTGGGCAAATGCTCACATTCGGTGGCGTCTGGCTGCTGATCAACTTTCTGCAAAGGAGATGTGTTGCACTGTGTGAGGCAAATGGTGGTCACATCAGATACTGACTGGTTTTCTGACCTCCCCAGACCCCCCAATGAAGGAAAACTGCACATTTCAGGGTGACCTTTTATTGTGGCCGGCCTAAGGTACACCTGTGCAATAATCATGCTGTTTAATCAACATCTTGATATGCCACACCTGTGAGGTGGGATGGATTATCTGGGCAAAGGAGAAGTGCACACTAACACAGGTTTAGACAGATTTGTGAACAATATTTGAGAGAAATACGTCTTTTGTGTATAGAGAAAATGTTTTAGATCTTCGAGTTCAGCTCATGAAAAATGGGAACAAAACAAAAGTGTTGCATTTATATTTTTCAGTGTATTTGTTAATAAATAATAAACAAATACATGTAGTAATAATAATTGCACAGACACAGAAGTTATGATTTAAAATGTTCTTTTCAGTAAAGTCAGTATATACAAACATTAAAAAAATAACATGCATGAATTTCCTTTTGAAGACATAATTTTCTCTGTACCTCATTCTAATAGACACCAGCTTTCACTCTAAAAATGAAAAAGAAATATAGTTATTAAATATAAAGTCAATATATAAATTCTAAGCAACAAGAAATAAACAGTAAAAATATAATTATGTTATGTAGAGCAGCTAAACTGGACTGAGGATATCATCAAGCAATGGAAAGAATACTTTGAGGATTTCCTCAATGCTACCAACATGCCCTCCATTGAGGAGGCAGGAATGGAAGACTGGTGGATCTGGTGCCATCACCCTAGCGGAAGTCACTGAAATAGTCAACAAACTCATCAGTGGCAAGTCACTGATTGTGGACGGGATTCATCCTGAGATGCTGATGTCTTTGGATGTTGTGGGCTGTCATGGCTGGCACATTTATACAGTTTTACATGGAAGTCAGGGACAGTACCCCTGGATTGGCAAACTAGGTGGTGGACCCCATCTTTAAAAAGGGGACTGGAGAGTGTATTACAATTATAGAGGAATCACACTTCTCACTTCAGCTGACATAACATGTGAATTTCTCCTCTGTGAGATCAATAAAGCTCATCTTATCTTCTCAGCCTCCCTGGGAAAGCCTATGCTAGGGTACTGGAGGGCAGACTTGGATCATTAGTCGAACCTCAGATTCAGCAGGTTTCTGTCCTGGTCGTGGAACAGTGGGTGGACTCAGTCCTTTGCCATCACAGAGATATTAGAAGGGTCTTTAGAGTATGACCACCCAGTCTACATGTGTTTTGTGGACTTGGAAAAGGCATAAGACCGGGTCCCTCTGGGGGGTGCTGGAGGAGTACGGGATACCGGAACCACTGCAATGTGCAATCCATTCTCTATATGACCAGAGTAAGAGCTGTGTCTACATTTTTGGCATTACATCAGACCTGTTGGTGTTTGACTCCACCAGGACTGCACCTTGTCACCAATCCTGTTTGTGATGTTCATGGCTGGGATATCAAGGAGCAGTTGGGAACCGGACGGTGTCCAGTTTGTCGACCTCAGCGTTGCATCTCTGCTTTTTGCGGATGGTGTGATTCGGTTGGCTTTATCAAGCAGGGACCTCCGATGTGCACTGAGCAGGTTTGAGGCCGAGTGTGAGTCGACTGGGATGAAAATCAGCACCTCCAAATCTGAGGACCATGGTCCTCTGTCAGAAAAGGGTGAATTATCCCCTCTGGGTCAGGGATGAGTTGTTGCCCCAAGTGAGGAGTTTCACTATATCAGGGTGTTGTTCACTGCCACAGGGATTTTATGGACATTATTATTATTATTATTATTATTATTACATAGTGGAAAAAGGTTCATTAGGTAAAGGGTGTTCCTGTAACGTCCAGAAATGGCCATCTTATGTATAACAGTGCAAATTCGATCTCGTCTTGACAAAGGTGGAGTCGTTGGAGCTGTGTTCTTAGACTTAAGTAAAGCCTTCGACACAGTTAACCAGTGGTGGGCACAGTTCCGATAATCCAATAACAGATAATTATCGAAGATAATGTTTTCATTATCGGATTATCTTTTTAGATAACTTTAAAAACCATTATCGGACTAATTATCTTCCGATACATTTTTGTCCGATAACTTTTAGAGCGATAACATAGTAAACAAAGATCAACAGTGACAAACACTTTTAAAATTTAAAATCAGTTGAGCACCTACCTGTTAAAAGTTTCTTAACAGATGCATAGTTCTACCCTCTGTAAACAGAAGAGAGCTGCTTCCAGAAGAAACCACTCTATCCTCTGCAGGCAAAAAAGAACTGGTCTCACAAAAAAAAAAAAAATTCTTTAACACCATACTGTTACGCTGGCATATCACCCAAGTCATCCAGATGCATACATTTTAACTACGGTTCAAATTTTAACAAAACTAATTTTGGACAAGTTATTTAAAATTACTGTCATGTCTGATGTTTTATAAAGTGAAAATATCAGATATATGTTTTAGTTTTAAAGTAATGTGCTAATTTTAAGGTTTTAGTGAGCACATGCTGTGCCCAGCAGTGCATTATGGGTAGGGTAGTCTAATCTCAGTATGTTCACGACAGGACAAATGCATTTCAGACACTCTGTTCAGGCTCCACGGACAGCAGCATTAAACTCTAGTGCCTAAAACTCTCGTGAATATATTCTCTGCATTTATAGACGTTATTGTATTTGCGTTTAAATTCCATGCATCTTAAATGTAGCAGACACGGATTATCTGGGATTTTGTTTGGCAAGTTTTCATGCCTCTACTGGCCCAGCAGTGTTCATGCAGTATTCGCCCTAAGTTACTAAGCGTCTGGGCCCAGTAGATGGCAGTGTTCTATTTATTTTGACCCACGGTATATTCATATGGTGTCAAATCAACTTTTTGGCTTTGCAAATGGCTTTTTTTTTTTTTTTACAAATTAAGTTAAAAAACAAAACAACAAAAAAAAAAATAACATACAAGGACAGCTCTGTGGTGTTGCACAGGCACGTGCAAGTGGTTGGACGCTTGTACCCCCTCAGCAGCAGGATACCTCATGATGGCCGCCAGAATATATCAACAGGTTTGATTTCATTCGACCATATACGCGATCAGAGGTGGTCGTGAGATGTTAACGCAGCTTGTTACTCCATGTACACTACACGATGCAGGACACGCGATTAACCTGAAACTCGGTCCAAAAAATTCTCGCAAGAATGAAAAAGCATCTGAAAAAGGGCCAAAACTTGCACAGTGTAAAGCCAACATTTATGTGTCAAGACTGAGTGCATATTTTACAAGATCATCAAACGTACGCACGACACTAATGAAACGTGCGCACATTCTCTCCACATGCAAAAGTTTTGCGATGACACTTCCAGGGCTCCGTAAAAATGCCTGTTTTTACAAATAAAAAATGGAATTATTTACAAAAGCACATTATCTGTAAACACCAACACACGACACACGTCACATTTACGTGTTGGTTTACATAATGAATGACTGAACCAATCAGTGTTTAGCAGAGGCACTTTTACCCAGAATCCTTTGTGATCGGTCTGTGTTTGTTACAGAACCTCAGAATTAGTGCATTATTCAACATTAAAAGATATATGTTATATTTTAACTTTGTACAAATGACAGAATTGACATTAATGGAGTTATTCTATCGTATTAATGTTATTTATAAATCAAAACCATAAGTCAGCATGACTTTATTTTACAAGACCTCCGCCTGACCAGAGCGTGTGATTGATAGAGAGTGGGCTTTATGGGCTGCTCTCAGGGGCCTTTGTGCTGGAAGCTGTGATGGAAGCTGTGATGGAAGCTGTGATGATGAAACTTTTATTTCTACTTTTTCACTGCAATCCCTAACATGGACTCTCATCGTTTGATTATTGGTGATTTTAATCAAGTATTAGACCCTACAATTGATAGATCCTCCCAAAAAGCACTTAACATATCAAAATCAGCCAAAGCTATCCAAAGATTTAAAAACACCTTCAAAATGATTGACCCATTCAGAACCTTAGCTCCAAACACAAGAAAATTTTCCTATTTTCTCCCCAGTACACCATTTGTTCTCTAGAATAGATTTCTTTCTGGTTGACTACTCCTTTCTAAACTAATATCAAACATTGTGATTATGAAGCAATTGTTATATCTGACCATAGTCCAGTATCATTCCATTTAGAGATAGGATACAGTCCACCAACTAAAAAATGGCGATTTAACAACACGCTCCTATCAATAAAAAAACAGTAGACAAATTGCAAAAGAAAATTAAACTATTTCTCCAAATAAATGATGAACCTGAGATTAAAAGATCCACCCTATGGGAAACATTAAAGGCGTACTTAAGAGGCCAAATTATTCAATGAATAGTCTGATAAACAACAGCATAGGGAATAGGAAACTAAACTAACCCAAGAAATTGTTGAAATTGATCAATCTATGCCACTTCCCCATCACCAGACTTGTTTAAGAAAAGACAATCAATACAGACAAACTCAACCTTTTATACACAAATGAAATGATGAACGACTGACACAACTAAGACACAAACAATATGAATACGGAGAAAAAACAGGCAAACTTTTAGCTCAGCAAATTAAAGAAGTAGCAATGTCCAGGCTAATTCCAGAAATTAGAACAGATACAGGACAAATAACAAAAGATCCAGACATAATAAATACTATATTCAAGAATTCTATTCTAAATTGTATTCCTCAGAATCCCAAAATGATGTAAAATTAATAGAAAACTTCTTCTCAAATCTTCAAATACCCACTATAAGCCTAGAAAATAGAAAAAATTAGACCGACCCATATCGAAAGAGGAGGTAAAACAAGCCATCCTGATATGCAAAATGGTAAATGCCCTGGCCCCGATGGTTACAGTACTGAATTTACAAAACATTTTCAGGTCAGATTACCCCTCTGCTGTTATGTGTCGACGCGGGTTGAGGAGCGGACCTGCGTCAGACGGAACCCAGCGCTAAAAATAACCAGAAAGCGGTTCCAATAACAAAACAATGTATTTATTACACCCACTGGTGCATAATAAAGTGCAAGAACTGAAAAAGCGTCCCTCTGGTGGAGTGAAGGCTGGCACGCTCTCCAGCGCCCAAAAGGATCGAAGCCCGGCGCTCCTGGACCCACTACCACCGCCAACACCCCCCAGGTGGACACGACAAACCGACCCCCTGCGAAGCACAGAAGAGGTGAGTAAGTCAGCAGTTACAACTAATATCCTTCAAAAGACACACACTATCAGCAACACATGCAGGTCTGAATTTTAAGCTTTATGCAAATGAGCAGCTTCTCACAACAGGTGGAGGACCGCTTGTCCGCATGCCACAGCAGTGAGAAGCAAGCTGCACAATCCTCATCACAATTCAAGTATACTGCGTAACAAAATACCAAGTTACTATCAACAATTAGTCAAACACTTAATCACCTTTGATGTGTGCTGACAGCATGTGTCCCTCACCCTTCCTTGCTTCACGGGCTCGATGTGTCAAACCCAGGCGCGGGTCCTCAGCGTCTCACAAATGAACATCACAAGGTCGAGTTCCCGGCAGTTCTGCTTGAATCACACATGACTTAAATGCAGAACGCCATCCAATTATCTGCTTCAGCTGAAAGTCTTTAAGGTTGCATGTGAGCACCATTCACAGGTGCTGCACATGATGTTGATGAGGGTGAAGGATTCTTCAGCCAGCACCTTCTCCACAGACAATCAGTTCTCATGCCACCTGGAGAGCAAAGAAAAGAAAAGAACACCAAAATATCCAGCCACACCCCCAACACACAACATCTGCTTTTAGATGTTTATAATGAAGCACTAACAACAGGTTCTCTACCTCCATCACTATATGAGGCATGTATTTCCCTGATTCACAAAAATAACAAAGACCCACTTAATCCAGGTTCATATAGACCCATAAGTCTATTAAATGTGGATAATAAAATATTGGCCAAAATATTGGCCCTCCGTTTAGAATCAGTCCTACCTACAATTGTGTCACCTGACCAAACAGGGTTTATCAAAGACAGGCAGTTATTTTTTAATACCAGACGACTATTCAATATTATTTACACTCAAAACCCAAACAATAAAGAATTAGAAATACTACTTTCACTGGATGCAGAGAAAGCCTTTGACAGGGTTGAGTGGGATTTCCTGTTCTCGGCCCTGTCAAGGTTTGGATTCGGCCCCAATTACATTGCTTTGGTAAAATTATTGTATGCTCACCCAAGAGCTACTGTACGCACCAACAATAAAGACTCAAGTTCCTTCTCTCTCCACCGTTCCACACGCCAAGGATGTCCCTTATCTCCCCTCTTATTCGCTTTGGCCATAGAACCACTAGCTATTTCATTACGCTCCACAAAAGAATACAAAGGGATTACTCGAGGAAACTCAGAACACAAAGTATCTTGTATGCAGATGACTTACTGTTGTATATTTCAGATCCATCTCTATCTTTGCCCAAGATAATGACCATACTAAAAATTTTGGAGATGTCAGGATACAAATAAATTTATCAAAAAGCATATTGTTCCCATCAGTATTGAGGCAAAAAGACAAGTTAATACATTTACTGCTTATCCTTTTGCTGTCTCCAGCTGTTTTAAATACCTTGGCATAAATATCACACAAGAAATTTCTGGTCTCTTCAGTAAAAACTTTATGACCCTATACCAGCAAACTAAAAAACAGATTGAGAAATGGTCCAACCTGCCCATATCTATTGCGGGCCGAATTAATATAATCAGAATGAACATTCTGCCAAAATACTTATTTTTATTTCAATGTACCCCAATTCTGATAAGTAAAATTTATTTCACAATGTTAGATTCTTTATTTACCTCCTTCATTTGGAACAAAAAGACCCCGAGAATTAAAAAATCATTTTTACAAAGACCAAAATCAATGGGAGGGATGGATCACCCAGTCTTCGTCTTTATTACTGGTCTTGCAATATTCGATGTATATCATTTTGGAATGGAAATCACAAATCTGATTGGGAACGGATGGAAAATCAAGCTTTCTCCCCTAATGCATTAAAATCACTACTATTTCACACCTCTGATCTCTCCAGCTTTAAATGTCATAGCCCAGTAGTGTCACACTCATTGGAAATTTGGACACAAATTAGAAAACATTTTCAGTGGAACCAATGCTCAATTCTAACACCATTAATTGATAACCATGCACACAAACTTCTCACAGGCAAAATGTTTCAATCATGGGACCGCAAAGGAGTGCACTCCATTAAAGATCTTTTTACTGATAATATTTTCTCAACATTTGACCAGCTAAAGCATAAATTTAACATTGATAATAGAGACTTTTTTAAATATCTGCAGATTCGTAGCTTCACAAAGACAAATTTTCCCTCCTTTCCCAATCAACCTGTTGGGAAAGTGTAGTGACATGGACCCACAACAGGGGGCGCAAATGAACGGACAATGAAAATGCCAAAAAGGGTAACAATTTAATGTTGTGAAAATGTGCACAACGGAATACAGATACAACTTTAGGTAACAGTCAATTGAACAACAGGTGACGTGTGGGCAGGCTCGAGGATAGGAGATGCCTGTCCAGAGAAGAGCCGGGCCCCACACAATTTCCACTGCCAACGGAGACCCGCAACACACCGGAGCCGCCAAGTCCTGAGTTCCCAGGTGGCCACTGCCTCCAGCTGCCGGATCACGTACTGCTGGCAGGAAGCACAAACAATTTATGTGGGTGTGTGAAACACCCAGTAAACAGTCACAAGCACAGTTCCTTCTGGTGGAAAAACCTCCACCTCCTGAACTCAGTTACTCAGAGTACATGCAGATCCTTATGTAACACATCGAGTTTGGATAGAGGAGCGGGAACGCCGACTCCTCCCTACGTCCACAAACTCAGCAACCAGCTGTGTGTATACCAAAAGGATATAACTGCAAACACTCAGATGCAAGAACGTTATAACTACGATCTCAGATGCAAATGTTGTGAAGGTGTAGTAACACGGACCCACAACAGGGGGCGTAAATGAACGGACGATAGATGAGCCAAAAGACAACAATTTAATGTTGTGAATGTGCACAACGGAATACAGACAATAGCAGATTTGGAATCAAGTCAAATATACAAAGGTGACGTGTGGGCAGGCTCGAGGACAGAACACGTCTGTCCAGAGAAGAGCCGGGTCCCACACGATTTCCACTGCCCACGGATCTGGAGCACACTGGAGCCGCCAAGTCCTGAGTTCCCAGGTGGCCACCGTCTCCAGCTGTCAGATCTGGTACTTGCTGGCAGGAAGCAGAACAGTTTATGGTGGGTGTGTGCACACCCAGCAAACAGTCCTTAGTTTCAAACGGAGGGAAAACCTCCACCTCCAATCCAGAAACACCGGCACGTGCAGTATCAGTGAGTTACTTAGCGAAGTTTGGCGTGGGTGAGCGAGACGTCAAGCCCTCCACGAACCACCAAACCCAGCCTCCAGCTGCAAGCACTCACAGAAACAACTGCAAACAATACAGAAGCAAAAAACCGTATGTGAAAGACTCAAAAACGGCTGAGCAGTTTACCTGAGTGTAGAACGATATCTCGGCAGGGAGGTGGAGTTGCTGCCCGGCTTTTATGAAGATGGTGATGAGGTGGTGATGAGTGACAGCTGGTCAGGTGGTGATGAGGGACAGCTGTCATTCCTGGCTGCTCCCGTGAGGCAGCTGCGCCTCTCATCGTGCCTGAAGCCCGCACTTCAGGCAGGGCCGCCCTCTGGTGGTGGGCAGCAGTACCTCCTCTTCAGTGGCCCACACAACAGGACCCCCCCAACA
The DNA here is from genome assembly GCF_902500255.1 of Thalassophryne amazonica. NCBI lineage: Eukaryota > Metazoa > Chordata > Actinopteri > Batrachoidiformes > Batrachoididae > Thalassophryne > Thalassophryne amazonica. The sequence continues at coordinate 60,355,926 of NC_047108.1, forward strand.
GACGCCTCCTGGCGCCCGACCAGGCTTGTCCGGGTGGCAGGTGTAGAAGTCGGCAAGGAGGGCTGGGTCCAGGATGAAGCTCCTCTTCACCCAGGAGCATTCTTTGGGTCCATACCCCTCCCAGTCCACCAAATACTGGAACCGCCAGCCCTTTCGACGGATCCAGGAGCCTGCGAACCGTCCAAGCAGGCCCCCATCGATGATCCGGGCAGGAGGCGGCGCCGGTCCGGTGGTGCAGAGGGGTGAGGTGTGGTGTGGCTTGATACGTGAAACATGAAAAACGGGTGGATCCGCAGTGAAGGTACAGCTCCCAGCTTCACTGCGGCCGGGCTGAGGATCTTGAATGGTCCAATGTATCGGTCCTTCAACTTAGGGGAGTCCACTTGGGGGGGGATGTCCGTTGTTGAAAGCCACACCTCCTGCCGGGCTGGTATGCAGGGGCCGGGGAACGCCGGGCCTTCAACAGGGCAGAGCGGGCGGTGCGCCACAACCGACGGCATCTTCGTAGGTGGGCCTGGACCGAGGGGGCACCGACCTCTCCCTCCACCATTGGAAACAATGGGGGCTGGTACCCAAACACCCCTCAAATGGGGAGTGGCCGGTGCAGAGGGACACCTGGCTGTGTATGAGCATACTCGATCCAGGCCAGATGGTCACTCCAGGCCGCCGGGTGCGCGGAGGTCACAGCAGCGGATGGCCTGTTCAAGTTCCTGGTTTCGTCCCGCTCTGCCTGTCCATGTCGTCTGTGGATGATACCCGGAAGAGAGGCTCACGGTGGCCTCCAGTTCCCTGCAGAAACTCCTCCAGACGTGAGAGGAGAAACTGAGGACCACGATCCGAGACAATGTCAGTTGGTATCCCATGCAGACGTACAACGTGGTGGACCGGAGGGTCTGCGGTTCCTGGGCGTTGGGAGCTTCGGGAGGGTCACGAAGTGGGCCGCTGGGGAATCGGTCCACTACCGTGAGAATGGTCGTCATGCCCTGGGACGGCGGGACGCCCGTGACAAAGTCCAGGCCGATGTGCGACCAGGAGCGATGACGGCCACAGTGAAGCGGCTGGAGGAGTCCTCGAGTCTTCTTGTGGTCCGCCTTGCCCCCTGGCACAGGTGGTACAGGCCTGGAACGTATTCCTGGACGTCGGCCTCCATGGAACGCCCACCAGAAGCGCTGCCGGACCACTGCCACGGTTCTTCGCACCCCTGGGTGACAGGAGAGCTTTGAACCGTGACAGAAGTCCAGGACTGCAGTTCTGGACCCTGGTGGGACGTACAGTCGGTTCTTCGGGCCGGTCCCCGGGTCTGGGCTCTGTGCCAGGGCCTCCGGATGGTCTTCTCCACGGCCCAGGTGAGGGTGGCCACGATAGTGGACTTGGGGATGATTGGTTCCGGAGGATCTGACAGCTCTGTTTTTGACCTCCTCTTCATGTACCCGGGACAAGGCATCGGATCTCTGGTTCTGTGGTCCCGGGACGGTAGGTGATCTGGAAGTCAAACGCCCGAAGAACAGTGACCAGCGGGCTTGCCTGGGGTTCAGACGCTTGGCGTTCTGGATGTACTCCAGGTTCCGATGGTCCGTGAAAACCGTGAATGGCACCGCAGCTCCCTCCAACAGGTGTCTCCACTCCTCAAGAGCCTCCTTCACCGCAAGGAGTTCCCGATTGCCCCACGTCATAGGTCCCGTTCTGCCGGGATCAACCTGCGGGAAAAATAGGCACAAGGGTGGAGGACCTTATCGGACTCCCTGCTCTGGGACAGCATGGCTCCTATCCCTGAGTCAGAGGGCATCCACTTCAACGACGAACCTGGCGGCTAGGATCGAGCCTGCACCAGAACTGGGGCAGTCCGAGAACCGGCGTTTCAACTCCCTAAACGCGGGCTTCGCACCGATCCGACCAGGTGAAGGGGACTTTAGTGGAGGTTAGGGCTGTCAGGGGGCTAACTACCTGGCTGTAGCCCTTAAGGAACCTCCGGTAGAAATTTGCAAAGCCGAGGAACTGCTGCACTTTCCTACGGCTTGTGGTTTGGGGCCATTCTCTCACACTGCAACCTTGGCCGGATCAGGGGGCGATGGAGTTGGAGGAGATTATGAACCCCAGGAAGGACAAAGAAGTGCGGTGGAACTCGCACTTCTCACCCTTCACAAACAGCCGGTTCTCCACCAACCGCTGCAGGACCTGACGTACATGCTGCACGAGTCTCAGGATCCGGGGAGAAGATGAGAATATCGTCAAGGTATATAAAGATGAACCGATGCAGGAAGTCCAGCAAGACGTCATTAACCAAAGCTTGGAACGTCACGGGTTAGATCCCCACTCAGGATCGTAACTGGGATGCGTGCGGATTCACGGGGTTTCCCCGCGTGAGTGTTATGATCTACCCTTAGCCCAGTCTCTAAGGGCGAGTGTTGCTGTTTTGACCATTTGGGGCAGTTTTTCTGCGTGTGCTCGGTTGAGCTGCAATGAAAACACTTCCCACGGGCCAGCCTCCTTTGTCTCTGATCTGATTTCCTTTTGGCCCTGCTCGTTTCCCTAGCAACGTCAGCAGGGGGAGCTGGCATCACGTGAGTGCCCTGCTTTTGGAGCGTGGGGGAAGACGGCTCCCTTTCGGACCCTGAGGAAGAGGGACGGCTCATGCCTGACCACGGCGTTCGCTTGCTCCGTCGGCGTTCGGCTAATTTGGTTGTCTAACCGTATTACCAGGTCGATAAGCCCGTCTAATCCCGTGGCTCGTCCTTTGCCACCAGGTGCTCCTTAAGGACCAGAGATAGTCCGTTTACAAAGGGCGGCACGGTAGCGCAACAGCATTCCAGCCGGGGTCTCGCTGCCGCGATGCGGAAGTCGCTGCATACTCCGCCGCGCTCCGACACCCCTGTCTTATCGACAGCAGCACACTTGAAGCGTCCTCACCTCTATTAGGTTGACCGAACACCTGTCTGAACTTCCTTACAAACTCAATGTATGCTGATAGAAGCCGTGAGTTCTGTTCCCAGAGCGCATAGCCCAGGCGCATGCCTCTCCTCGAAGCAAATTTGTAACATAAGCCACCCGGCTGGCATCTGACGCGTACATGACGGGACGCTGTGCAAAGACGAGCGAACACTGCATCAGGAAGTCTGCGCACAGTCTCAACACAACCTCTGTACGGCTCTGGTGGGATTATGTATGCTATGGGGGGGGGGTTCGTTGAACGACCATTGGAATGTCTGTATTCGCCACCGGTCAGCAGGAGGAGGTGCTGCAGCTGCGCCCTGCGCGTGCGCTTCAACCTGAGCAGTGAGAGCCTCCATCCTCCGATTGAGTATCACATTTGCTCGGTTACTAATATCCAACCGAGCAGTGAAGGCGGTTAAGATCTGCTGCAGCTCACCTAACACGCCTCCTGCTGGCACCTATGCACCTTGCGTTTCCATTGGTGGTTCACTCGATGGTTGACGCCCCTCGGGATCCATGATGATGGCCGAGAAATCCTGTTGGGAAAGTGTAGTGACACGGACCCACAACAGGGGGCGGAAATGAATGGACAATGAAAATGCCAAAAAGGGTAACAATTTAATGTTGTGAAAATGTGCACAACGGAATACAGATACAACTTTAGGTAACAGTCAATTTAACAACAGGTGACGTGTGGGCAGGCTCGAGGATAGGAGACGCCTGTCCAGAGAAGAGCCGAAGAGCCAGAGAAGAGCCCCACACGATTTCCACTGCCAACGGAGACCTGCAACACACCGGAGCTGCCAAGTCCTGAGTCCCCAGGTGGCCACTGCCTCCAGCTGCCGGATCGGGTACTGCTGGCAGGAAGCACAAACAATTTATGTGGGTGTGTGAAACACCCAGTAAACAGTCACAAGCACAGTTCCTTCTGGTGGAAAAACCTCCACCTCCTGAACTCAGTTACTCAGAGTACATGCAGATCCTTATGTAACACTCGAGTTTTGGATAGAGGAGCGGGAACGCCAACTCCTCCCTACATCCACAAACTCAGCAACCAGCTATGTGTATACCAAAAGGATATAGCTGCAAACACTCAGATGCAAGAACGTTACAACTACAATCTCAGATGCAAAGACGTTACAACTGACAAGTTTAGCTGTAAATTGTGCGCGTGCGGCACTGATCAGCTGAGAGTTTACCTGTCGGGTAAGCTGATTTCTCGGCAGGGAGGTGGAGTCGCTGTCCGGCCTTTATAGGAGGATGATGATGATGATTGATGGGTGGTAGCTGTCACTGTCAGTGTTCCAGGGAGGCGGCTGCGCCCTCTGGTGCCTGAAGCCCGCCTTCAGGCAGGGCGCCCTCTGGTGTTGGGCCAGCAGTACCTCCTCTTCAGCGGCCCACACAACACAACCCTCCGAATATCCCTTGAATAATATACTTTTAAACAACCCACTAAAAAAGGGATCGATAACTAAGGTATACAACAACCTTTCACAGTTTGAATGTACAATATCACTTGATCACATAAAGGATGCTTGGAGCAAAGACTTGGGAATAAACATCACAGAAGACTAATGGACTGAAGCCCAGGAATGAGTTCACTCCTCCTCAGCTTGTGTGAGACATGGACTACTACAGTTCAAGATCCTTCATCGCTTACACTTGTCTAAACAAGAACTGACCAAGATGTTTCCAGGAGTAAATGCTGCCTGTGAACGTTGTGGGTTCTCTCCAGCTTCACTGTCACATATATTTTGGAACTGTCCTATCATCAACCCATATTGGACAAAAACTATTGACACTTTGTCTGAAATTTTCAAAAAGAAACTCCCTATTGATCCAATAATGTCATTATTTGGTGTTGTTCCTACCGGGATAAGCCTAAATAATTTTCAAACCAATGCGCTATGTTTTGTGCTACTTCTGGCAAGATGCTTAATTTTGCTTAATTGGAAAAATAAGAACCCTCCTACTCATCAAAACCTTTTAAGAGAAATTATGCAGTACTTGCAATTGGAAAAACTAAAATTCTCTCTGAGAAAAAAAGAACAGCTGTTTTACTCAATTTGGCAACCTTTTATTAACTACTATGAAAAAAGTTAAACACTATTTATAAATCAATTAATTAAACCCCTTGGATTTGGACAGCCCTCCTCCTAATGGTCCTCGCAAGCATTTCATTGTACTATATGTCACATATTTATACTTTCGCAGGTCTTTTTATTTTATTTTATTTTTATTTATTGGTTCTGTTATCTGTTCTTGTTTTATTTTTCTGTAATTGCATATATGTATATTGCATTGAGTACACTCATGCATATATGTACATCATGATGGCAATATGTTTTACCTACACCCCAGTGAAGTGTACCGCTGTTAAAATTCTGTTATATGGAAAAACTTCAATAAAAATAATTGGGGAAAAAAAAGATAACTTTTCAGGTATCTGATTATCTGTTATCAAAGTTAATTTTTTGGTTATCTGTGCCCACCACTGCAGTTAACCATACAGTTCTTATATCCAAACGCTCCAACTTTAATCTTTCAGCTAACACACTTGTGTGGATATCATCATACCTATCCAGTAGGAGGCAGTGTGTGAAAATTAAAGATGTATGTTCCAGCTACTTGAAGTGCACAATGGGTGTACCACAAGGATCTGTGTTAGGCCCATGACTATTTAGTCTTTACATTAATGACCTTCCACAGTTTTGTCATTACGTGGAGATGCAACTCTATGCTGATGACACTGTTTTATATACCCATGCACAGTCAGCTCAACAACAGCTGAAAAATTAACTAATGCTTTGGTTGGAGTGGCTGGGTGGTTAAAAGTATGTTCTTCTCCAAAACAAAACTGAATATCTCAGATGTAAAAGTCTGCATTTGGGGTGAAACAAATTGAGATTGTCACTGAATTCAAAAATCTTGGTGTGTTACTGGATCCAAATTTGAGCTATAATAAACATTTAAAAAATGACAAAAACTATTAAATATAACCTGGCTCTATTTAGACAAATTAGATCCTTTCTATCAACTGAGGCTGCCAAGATCTTTTTGCATGAATTAATTTTTCCCATATTTCCTATTGTATCACTTGCTGGTGCCAGGCTAGCCAGACAACAATTAGGCCCTTAGAATCCCTGTACAAACAGGCTCTGAAAATTTTTGACAAAAAGCCATTGAGGTATCACCACTGTAACGTATTACACAAGTACAATCTAACAACTTTTGAAAATTGTAGGATATTTTCAAATCTATGTGCTGTTTACAAAATCTTAAAAGGCTTGGCCTGTTTGTCGGTTACCGTGGCTTTGTAAGGTCCACTAGAATAGCTTCCATACATGACTGTGTCCTACCCTTTTGATACTCAGCATTTGGGCAGGCAGACTTTTCTTTGCAGCTGTCAGACGCTATTCCGAGACAACATAAAAAATTGTAATTCATTTGGTGATTTTAAAGTGAATATCAAAAAACATTTATAACTCTCACAACAATGCACCCACTACGATGTTAGTGCTCATCTTTCTTTTTTAAATTTTTTTTAAGACAAGTGTGTGGTTTGTGTGTGTGTGTGTGTGTGTGTGTGTGTGTGTGTGTGTGTGTGTGTGTGTGTGTGTGTGTGTGTGTGTGTGTGTGTGTGTGTGTGTGTGTGTGACTGGGTGTAGTGTGTGCTGTGCATGCTGCTACACCTTATGATTATGTAGTGTGTGTGCTTGTGAATGGCATTTTATGTACAATACATAGTGTTACTCTGTTTTTATCTGTTGAGTGATGTTTAATGCTCTTTGTGTTGTATTTATTTGTGATGTTTGATGTTTTTATATATGTTATATTTACTCGTGTCTAGGGACTACAGATGCAAATTAGCCTAAGGCTAACTCTGGTGCAATGCATCAAATGGTAACATTTATGTTTTAATTGCACATGGTCCCTTTTTAAATAAATTAAATTGAAATTGTAGCTCCGCAACTGTCTTGGTCATTGCTTTTTCAGTTCCAGTTGCATATGTACAAAGCGTGGTGGTTAATGCACTTAGTTTCATTGTGGAAGGTTCCTGGTTCAAGCCTCACCACTGCCACATTTCTCCATGTAATGTGGAGTTACATCAGGGTTACCGGTGTAAAACTTGCGCCACATCAACATGCAGGTCTACCTTGGATCTGCTATGGCGACCCTGAGTGAAAACAAGTGAGCTGCTGAAGAGACTTACATACGAGGTCTGTCAATAAAGTATAGGTCCTTTTATTTTTTTCAAAAACTATATGGATTTCATTATATGTTTTTACGTCAGACATGCTTGAACCCTCGTGCGCATGCGTGAGTTTTTCCACGCCTGTCGGTGACGTCATTCGCCTGTGAGCACTCCTTGTGGGAGGAGTCGTCCAGCCCCTCATCGGAATTCCTTTGTCTGAGAAGTTGCTGAGAGACTGGCGCTTTGTTTGATCAAAATTTTTTCTAAACCTGTGAGACACATCGAAGTGGACCGGTTCGAAAATTAAGCTTGTTTTCGGTGAAAATTTTAACGGCTGATGAGAGATTTTGAGGTGATACTGTCGCTTTAAGGACTTCCCACGGTGCGAGACGTCGCGCAGCGCTCTCAGGCGCCGTCGTCAGCCTGTTTCAAGCTGAAAACCTCCACATTTCAGGCTCTATTGATCCAGGACGTCGTGAGAGAACAGAGAAGTTTCAGAAGAAGTCGGTTTTCAGCATTTTATCCGGATATTCCACTGTTAAAGGAGATTTTTTTTAATGAAAGACGTGCGGACGGATTGCCAGCGTCGGCTCGCAGCCGCCGCGACGCTCCGCAACAGGAAAAACACCTCTGTTGGAAGCCTTAAGGACAAGTGTGGAACATGTCCAGCTGTTTAACAATTTCTCATATACTCACTTCCACTGAAAGCCATCAAAAGCCGCCTGGATTTACAAATGGTTATCAACACGGAGGTGTTTATCCTGTGCCGCCGCACCGCGCCGGCTGCGTCCGACGCGCAGACCATCCGCACGTCTTTCATTAAAAAAATCTCCTTAACAGTGGAATATCCGGATAAAATGCTGAAACCGACTTCTTCTGAAACTTCTCTGTTCTCTCACGACGTCCTGGAGCAATAGAGCCTGAAATGGGGAGGTTTCAGCTTGAAACAGGCTGACGATCGGCGCCTGAGAGTGCTGCGCGGACGTCTCGCACCGGGGGACAGTCCTTAAAGCGACAGTATCACCTCAAAATCTCTCATCAGCCGTTAAAATTTTCACTGAAAACCAGCTTAATTTTTCGAACCGTGTCCACTTCAATGTGTCTCACAGGTTTAGAAAAAATCTTGATACAAACAAAGCGCCAGTCTCTTAGCAACTTCTCAGACAAAGGAATTCGACGAGGGGCTGGACGACTCCTCCCACAAGGAGTGCTCACAGGCGAATGACGTCACCGACAGGTGTGGAAAAACTCACACATGCGCACGATGGGTTCAAGCATGTCTGACGTAAAAACATATGAATGAAATCATATAGTGTTTGAAAAAATAAAAGGACCTATACTTTGACAGCCCTCGTATGCACAATAGATAAATCCACACTTAATAGTTTTGCTACGCAAACCTTATCATATCCCAAACCATAATCATGAATTATGATGTATTTATGTACTTGGCAACTGCTTATAGGGGTGTAATGATGCTTTGGCGAATTGTGAGTACCTGAGTACTGAGTACCAAAACAGTGAACAGTGTTTTTTTTTAACAATAAGTACAACAATTTATATGAAATGACTGGACAGCATTTGCACAAGATGTTCAATAATATTGCACATAGCTCTGAATAACTCTGTTCATTATGTATCATCCTGCAGAATAGGGAGGAATTATACAGTCTTATTGCTACAGGTAGGGAGGACCTTCTGTGGTGCACCTCGGTGGCCTCAGTCTTTTGCTGAAAGGTGCTCTGACAGGACATCAGTGTGGCATGCAGGGGGTGGATGCTGAGAAGCTTCCTCAACATCCTCCTTTCTGACAGCTCCACCACAGACTCCTAACCCCCGGGACAGAGCCAGCCCTCCTGATGACCTTGTTGAGTCTGTTTGCGTCAGCTGCCTTCAGCCTGCTGCCCCAGCACACTACAGTGTAGAAGATGATGCTGGAGACCACCGAGTGATAAAACATCTGCAACATATTTCTGCAGACATTGAATGATCTGAGCCTCCTGATGAAGTACAGTCAGCCTCTGACCTTTCTTATACACAGCATCTATGTTTTACAGTCCAGTTTGTTGTCTATGTGGGCACCCAGTGACTTGTAGTAATCTATAATGTCACATAAGTTCCATTGATGGTAACTGGGTTCAGACAGGTCCTTCCGTCTTCTGAAGTCCACCACCAGCTCCTCGTCTTGGATACGTTGAGCTGCAGGTGGTTGAGTCCACACCACTCCACAAACCTGTCCACCACACTCATGTTACCGTATTTTCCGCACCATAAGGCGCACCTAAAAGCCCTTAAATTTTCACAAAAATCAGCCGTGCGCCCTATAATCCGGTGCGCCTTATGTGCGCACTGAATTCCAAAATCTGTAAAAATGACCGACGTTGTCTTTGACCGGCGGAATATCGGACCATTTCCCGCTGACACAAGGACGTAATACGTAAAGTACGTACGCTAGCAGCGTAGAGTCGTACCCTGGCCAGCAATAAACCAATTGGAGAACATTACATAATAACGTAACATACGTACGCTTGGTAGTGTAGAGTACGTACGCTGCCAGCGATAAACCAATCAGAGAAGAGTCCGTGGTACGTACACTTACCTCCGCCACTCCTCCGGTAGTTACCGTATACTACAGGCATCCTGCAAAACAACATTTGTTTGTCTAAGGACCCCCGAAATGGCGCCAGCGAAGAGGACATGCTTACGAGGTACAATTCAAACTACAGGCTATCAGTTACGCGGTTGTTCATGGGAATAGAGCAGCTGCGAGAGGAAAAAAGGAACAATGAACTGCGCCAGGTTAAAAAGACCAAACGGACTTTCCGTAGAAAACAAAGCGAGGTGGCCACAGCTAGAAGGACCAGCTGTTCAATTCAGACACAGAAGATGAAGACTTTGAATGGATTTGTGACAGAACCATAATAAAAAAATGTGAGTACATATTGTTAAATACCGGTAGTTCAAAGTTGTTAAAAGTTCAAATGAACTCACTGTTTTGCTTCCGTGACCTTTTTTTTTTTTTTAGACTATATGTTTTAGCGTGCGCCTTTTGTAAGGGTTAAGTACCCGCTAATTGAGGGTGCGCCTTATAATCCGGTGCGCCTTATGGTGCAGAAAATACGGTACTCATCTTCCTGGTCATGGTGTGAAGAAATGTATGTTCCCACACTCACTTATTGTGGTCATTCTGGGAGGAACTCTTTGATTCTTGTACACAAGGAGGCACCCACATCTAGTAACACTGGCATCAGTACAAAACACAGTGATAACATACATTTCAGCATGAAGACAAACCAAGTTTAAAAGCCTCCATCTGTATTTCACTGCATATGTGAGTTTTCTGTGGCTTTGTCTGTCACTTGCACCATACAGACAATGACATTTTGTCCTGGAAAAGCATCCCTCCTAAACATTATATAACCAAACAAAAGATAATGTGACTTTTTTGTTTAATTGATGCATCACTGGGTATTGACTTTATAAACACAACTTCTGAACTACTTTATGATTTCAGCGAAACCACACACAGTGGCCGCCATCTTCAAGGGAAACTAACTAGACTTATGTTGTTGTTATTTAAAATACATTATATTTTCTATTTATATGTATAGAAGTTTACCATTTTGTTATCGTCAGGTTTTTCACACCATCCATGTATAACACATGCAAGCAGCTAGTATGGAAGCACAGGGGTATCATTTTGTGAGTTTGTTCACAAATCTGCATTTTTAGTGTACTCTACTGTTATGGCACCACTGTCAGGTGATTCTGATTATTCAACACAGTCTAAGACCAATATTCCAGTTCAGCCAGTCTGTGTGTGTTAGTGGCACAGTGCTTGTATGAACCAGAATAGCAGGCGAGTTTTGACACTCCCACAAATTCATTGCATTTGTGACATAATGTGGTATCCTGGTTACAAAACTCGTACCATTAAAGTATGACTTTTGATTTTATATTGATCTGCCATTAAAGGCATTTGCTGGTTGGAAAGTTTGATTTAATTACTTTATTTACACCTTTCAGCATCAGTCTGTAAATTGCTTTTTCTGTTTATAGCAGGAGTTTATTTTTCAGATTTTTGGTGGACTCCCTGTTTTATCATGCTACCTGTCTGCCTGTGTCTTTGGACAAAACACTGTCACACTGTCTTCCACCCAGCTGTACATGGGTACAGGCTTTGACTGGGAAGTAATCTGCATCAGCCTAACATCCTGTACAGGGAGAATCTGGAGATGAGCATGGGCACCACGGGGCCTCTGGGTCTGTAGGACTTACTTCTGCTTCATCTATGTTTTATCGGGAAAGTAGAAGGAATGGATACAGTTCTGAGAAGTCTGTTTTCTGTGCAACATTCCAGACACAATTCCCACAAATATATGGAAACATTGAGTTGAGTTCAAGTTCCTTGTCTGCATAGTACATGCTGTACTGGCATGAAAAAAAAAACACGCTGAACATACAATATGAACGAAGTGCATTTACATGCCAGGAAGATATCAGCTGACTCAGCTTACACTGGATTTTGAGTCTCCACAAAAATAACCCCTTAGTGAAGTGAAAATTGGTGCACAAAGCCAAAAGTACACAATTTGTAAGTAAATAGAGTTCATGGTGTAACTGTGTGGTTAGTTTTCTAGATCAGGTCTGGGAGCATGCTTTGGTGTGGCACACTGCGGCATCTGACACCACGGAACTGTTCCAGATCCTGGATGGCAACCACCCAGGCAAACAAACGGTCCATCCCGATCTCTCAAAAGTAACAATATGCAGTATCTGCTGTAGCCAAGTGAAACGTGGGCATCCCCTTGGCCTTTGACAGCTGCTGGAGTCCACAGCGCTGACGCACCTGCATGCTGGGTTATGTCCAGAAAAATGTGGCACGGCCAAAATGTTGCAGCTGACTTTACCTTCAAGTGATACTCCTCATGTGATACTCATCCATCCTCAGTTTTCTAGCAAGATGCTAAATGATTGTGTCTTTTATAATGTGCTGGCTTTTGCTCAGATATTTTATCAAGGGAGAGACATTCTTCTCTTTCACAGTTATGTCAAAATATTATCCAATAATCACCTCATGTACTCTCTTTCCCGTACAAGTGTTTGACTTGGTAGCATATATAGGTCTGTACTGTATGTATGTCATATACGAGTACAAGTAATAAGGCTGTGGGGTTTTTCTTTCTTCCCTGTTGTTTTCCTTCAGTTTGTCTTTAGGGACACGAGTGTCTCTGTGTCACTAGCCTGGGTTGGAGATGGCAAAGGGGTGAGTGTTTCTTTTTTCTCTCTCACGGTTTCATGCTGCTCCTCTGTTCCTTAGCATAACAAGAAAACTGGGTTTAATGTGAGTAAAACTGGCTTCACTTATAGATTACATACTGCTTTTATGTCAGAATTTCATGCCCAATAATTGAATCTATGCTTCACTTGCTTAAAGCTGAATATTCCTTTCTGGCAGGTAATCCTGGCTTTGACAACTTTTTGCACCACTCTTCCTGTTAAGATCTGGACAGTCTAGACTATATCGAAGGTAAATGTTAGTCTCACCTTTTGAGAGGAAAAAAAAAACATGGTTCATATGTCATTTGTGTTTAATTCTGCTGAAATCCATTGCCTGACAGTGAGAACTATGGGAAGTCTTTCCAGGACGACACCACCCCATCAACAACACCATCATCAGAACAGACTATGGCATTACTATAGACCCTGAGAACTCTGGAAAAGTGAGTGACCTGATCACATCTTAGTGGTGAAAATTTTGCAACACTTGCATCTTGTCCACTGTTAAAAAATGCAGAGCTACACTTGTCTCACGTTATTGTCATCAGAGGGACTGATAATGGTATGCCTTGTAGGTGATCCTGGTTGGGGAATTATCCGGACTCTACCTGTCACGGATTTTTGTGTCCAGTGACTTTGGAAAGAGTTTCACTCCTCATGCCCTACCCTTCTTCCCCGTATCACCGGTTACATATGACCCTGAAGATTCTAATGTGTTAGTGGCCATCAGCAAGAATGTAAGTACTTTAGACAGTGAAGGATTTGTGAAAATTAAAAGCTGTGTTTTGTTTTGGTTCTCTTCTTGATAGTGGTGGTTATAAATCTGTCTTTAACAGTGAAGGATTTGTGAAAATTAAAAGCTGTGTTTTGATTTGGTTCTGTTCTTGATAGTGGTGGTTATAAATCTGTCTTTAACAGTATGACATACTTTTACCATTGCTTGTTTTAAAATTAAAACTGCTTGTACAGGCTGCGTCATATTTCCCTAGGAAGAAGATCCCCCCCTCCCCCATTGCTCCCAAAGCTTGCATAGTGCACATTTTTAATGAATGTAGTGTGTGTGTGTGTGTGTGTGTGCGCGTATAAGCAGTTGCAAAGTGTTAACCTTCTCAGTTGTATCCTCACAGCTGAACTATAACTTCTTTTCTAAACTTTTTTAATTGCCAGAATGATCTGTGGCTGTCTGAAAATTTTGGTAGCAGCTGGAGAAACATCCATAACTCGGTGTGTGTAGTAAAATGGTAAGAAATTGAAAAATTGAACAACCTTTGTTGGTATTTGTGTCACTATACATAAATTATTGGAGACAAACCATGAGCAAACAGCTTACTCAACAAAATATAACGCAACACTTTTGGTTTTGCTCCCATTTTGTATGAGATGAACTCAAAGATCTAAAACTTTTTCCACATACACAATATCACCATTTCTCTCAAATATTGTTCACAAACCAGTCTAAATCTGTGATAGTGAGCACTTCTCCTTTGCTGAGATAATCCATCCCACCTCACAGGTGTGCCATATCAAGATGCTGATTAGACACCATGATTAGTGCACAGGTGTGCCTTAGACTGTCCACAATAAAAAGCCACTCTGAAAGGTGCAGTTTTATCACACAGCACAATGCCACAGATGTTGCAAGATTTGAGGGAGCGTGCAATTGGCATGCTGACAGCAGGAATGTCAACCAGAGCTGTTGCTCGTGTATTGAATGTTCATGTCTCTACCATAAGCCGTCTCCAAAGTCGTTTCAGAGAATTTGGCAGTACATCCAACCAGCCTCACAACCGCAGACCACATGTAACCACACCAGCCCAGGACCTCCACATCCAGCATGTTCACCTCCAAGATCGTCTGAGACCAGCCACTCTGACAGCTGCTGAAACAATCGGTTTGCATAACCAAAGAATTTCTGCACAAACTGTCAGAAACCGTCTCAGGGAAGCTCATCTGCATGCTCGTCATCCTCATCGGGGTCTCGACCTGACCCCAGTTCGTCGTCGTAACTGACTTGAGTGGGCAAATGCTCACATTCGCTGGCGTTTGGCACGTTGGAGAGGTGTTCTCTTCACGGATGATGCGAAGGAGATGTGTTGCACTGCATGAGGCAAATGGTGGTCACACCAGATACTGACTGGTATCCCCCCCCCCAATAAAACAAAACTGCACCTTTCAGAGTGGCCTTTTATTGTGGGCAGTCTAAGGCACACCTGTGCACTAATCATGGTGTCTAATCAGCATCTTGATATGGCACACCTGTGAGGGGGGGATGGATTATCTCAGCAAAGGAGAAGTGCTCACTATCACAGATTTCGACTGGTTTGTGAACAATATTTGAGGGAAATGGTGATATTGTGTATGTGGAAAAAGTTTTAGATCGTTGAGTTCATCTCATACAAAATGGGAGCAAAACCAAAAGTGTTGCGTTTATATTTTTGTTGAGTATATAATTATATATATAATAATATATATATATATATATATATATATATATATATTAAAAGCCAAGTGCCCTCTGAGTGCATGCATGTGTATGGCTTTGATCACAGAGAAACTTGGTATGCTTATGGATTTTGGGTCAAGGATGAACGCAGCGAAAATGGAAAGTTGATTGGACTAATATTTTTGGAGAAATTAAGGATATTAGCTAACAGTGAACAATAGACATTGATAATTACATTCTGGACTCGCATGCCATTCCTGGAGGGAGCAGTAAATCATCTATATATTCAAAGCGAAGTGGCGTGTGTGTGTGTGTGTGTGTGTGTGTGTGTGTGTGTGTGTGTGTGTGTGTGTGTGTGGTTACCTTTGATCATGGAGAACCTGTGGAGAGCTGATATTTGCCTTTGGGTATGCCTATGTATTTTGGGTCAAGGATGAATGCCACGAAAGCGGAAAGTTGGACTAATATTGTTTGAAGCTTTGACAATAATTTAAAATTAAAGCGCTTTGAGCGGCTGATGCAGATGGAAAACCGCTATATAAATGCAGTCCATTTATTAATTCAATAATCTAAATGGCTCATATGAGCTGGACAATAAGAGATGAAACATTGAAATTATTGTGTATTTTAACCCCAAGTTTGTGTCAGCATGTTTCGGGAAACTATTGAAGCAAAGAGAAATAGAACCCTGTATTTGTAATACTGTAATCTGAAGTGTGTGCTTTGATGTCCTTTACTTTGAGCTAATAAATGCTTGTACTAGTGTTTTAAGATATAAGACTGTAAAAATACTGAGCCATCTTTTGACTGAGGCAAACATTTTGAGAATGGCTCTGTAAAAAATTACAGTGATGCTGCACCTATGTAAAACAGACAGTAAAACACTGGTGACTGTTTGACTAGCTGTGCTGTGCCCAAACTGTCACAGGCTCTCGTTGTTTTTAGAGGAATATCCTGGTACATGACACTAAATTTAGCAGCTTTTAATGTAGCATTCATAAAAACAAAGCAGGTGATATGAACAGGCCACAAAAAGGGTCATTTCATGTGATACATGAGTTCTCTGAAGTCGGAATAGTTGTAAGTATTGGTAGAATGCACATGATTCGATGGGGCATGACTGCACACTTGATGCATTTGATAACTCAAGGTGCGTGAGCCAAACACAAGACAAGCTATAAAACCAAACCACAAAGTTTCTATAACCTCTTGGATGATACTGAGCATGATGTTTGTCTGAAAGTGGCCCTTGGCTTGGACAAATGACCACACAAGGTTGGTGGTACGATCAAGACGTCAACAAATCTCAAAACATTCACCCATCTGAAAACCTCATGACGGTTGTGACTAGTGCAGTGGTTTCATGTCATCCTATTGGTAGCAGGAAGACACCATGTCTGTACAATGAGATCGAGAGTTCTGAATGTTATTTGGGTTCTATGATTTCTGGATGACTGCCAGAAATGGCATGTATGACCTGGATGTACAGCATGTGTAGTTGCAGAGGTCGAGGCATAATAAGAACAGTCACACGTTACCTACTTGACGTAAGCAGCCTGATCAAGTGCCTGGGACACAGCAGCTGTCTTTTACGGAATCTTCTTGCCAACATCCCAGAATTCATAGAACTTTAGTTACATTTATAACTCTGTTTCATTCTTCCTGACAGCCAGAGATGTGATGACCTATAACAAAAACATCTTACTGGTGGTGATCAGTGATGGGAATAATACCATTAAATAAATGCCGTTACAAACAGCATATATTTTTCAGTAACGGGTAATCTAATTAATTACTGTTAGCCAATATCCGTAACTTCTCCAAAATATTAGTCTTATCAATGTTCCCTTTTTGCAGTGTTCATCTTTGACACAAAATACATCAGCATACCAAATGTCAAATGTCAGCTGTCCAGTTTGTCTGTACTGCTGTAAGCAGGTGCTTTTAATTTGACAAACCGAGATGTGTTGGAAGACATTAAAACCACTACACATTACACTCATGGTACCAACATGAGACTTAACCCACTCATGGTTAGAACAATGTAACACTTTACTAAACTGGCTAAACCAATTGAACTACAAAAACACAATAAATCAATAACACTAACAACACTGTTAAACTAACATGAACCACAATAACATTTAAAACCTCAAAACCCTGAAATCCCATGGTGCATTGCAGCACAATATCCATTGTTTACTGGTTAGCTAAAATTGCTAATTTCGTAAAAAATATTTGTCCTGTCAACTTTCCGTTTTCACAATTTAATTAGGGTTATGACTACAAAACCTTTTTCAAAACTTTCATTTTCCTGATGTTGCATTTGATGAACTTTTACCCATAGATCACTTTTTTGAAGTTTATTTCATTGGATCATGAAAAAACCTTCCGTACCTAGCACCACATCACTTTTAAAAATACGAGTTTACACAATACTATTTAAAAATAACGTAATAAGAAAAGAATGAACAAGTATCAAGAAATATATACAAATAAATATTGCTAAAATATATTAATAAACATAATTAAAAGAAATAAAAATAAAGGTAAACTAGATAAAATTGATAACAGATAAAATAAAATGTATAAATAATGTGATGAGCTGATCTATTGCAGTGTTCTGCTTTTGTAGTTCATAGCATTTACACCAGTGTATAGTTGTTCACATCACATCATTCATACAGTTTTGCTTTCTTTGCAGTATTGCTTTGGAGGATCTGCTGTTGAGTTCTTCTTTTTGGAAATACGTGCTTGCAAGTAAAATGTCAAAATCAGCAGTGGAAGTAGCTGAGGAAAAATGAGCACAAATATTGAAATCAAGCACAAAGCGCCGTCCTTGTATACTAGAGCTAAAACAGGATATGAGTGAAACATTATGGGTTGTGCCTTCCAACAGAGATATTGAAATCAAGCAAAGTGCCGTCCTTGTATACTAGAGCTAAAACAAGATATGAGTGAAACATTATGGGTTGTGCCTTCCAACAGAGATATCGTTGGAAGATTCTTGGGAATTTTTGATGAATTGAAAGGACGACATGACCAACTCAGAAAAAATATCTGAGGAATTGTTGAGCTTTGGGAGAAGCTGAATTTTCCTGTTCTTTCCAAACAACAAGTGTCTGCAAAGGTTGACAAACTTATCACATTTTGAAAAACACAGAAAGCGACCAAATGCAGAATTTGAAGAAAATCTTGCTCATCTGTTCGATATTACAAAAACAAATAGAAATTGGCTTTGTAGTGAGGACAAAGAACTGTACAAAAGACAAATTAAATCAGGAGGCAGGGTGGGATATACAACTGTGAAAGTGGCTCCTATGTCAACAATCCATCCATCAAAAAGGGCCAAACACACATCAGAACCCTCGACAAGCCAAACGGTTATCTCTGAATCCAGTGATAGTGAGGAAGGAAGCAGTGGTGAGTGTGACCCTGATGTGCCTCGCTCCAACATAGTACAACCCCTGGCAAAAATTATGGAATCACCGGCCTTGGAAGATGTTCATTCAGTTGTCTAATTTTGTAGAAAAAAAGCAGATCACAGACATGACACAAAACTAAAGTCATTTCAAATGGCAACTTTCTGGCTTTAAGAAACACTAAAAGAAATCAGGAAAAAAGAATTGTGGCAGTCAGTAACGGGTACTTTTTTTAGACCAAGCAGAGGGAAAAAATATGGAATCACTCAATTCTGAGGAAAAAATTATGGAATCATGAAGACAAAAGAACGCTCCAACACATCACTAGTATTTTGTTGCACCACCTCTGGCTTTTATAACAGCTTGCAGTCTCTGAGGCATGGACTTAATGAGTGACAAACAGTACTCTTCATCAATCTGACTGCAACTTTCTCTGATTGCTGTTGCCAGATCAGCTTTGCAGGTTGGAGCCTTGTCATGGACCATATTCTTCAACTTCCAAAGATTTTCAATTGGATTAAGATCCGGACTATTTGCAGGCCATGACATTGACCCTATGTGTCTTTTTGCAAGGAATGTTTTCACAGTTTTTGCTCTATGGCAAGATGCATTATCATCTTGAAAAATGATTTCATCATCCACAAACATCCTTTCAATTGATGGGATAAGAAAAGTGTCCAAAATATCAACGTAAACTTGTGCATTTATTGATGATGTAATGACAGCCATCTCCCCAGTGCCTTTACCTGACATGCAGCCCCATATCATCAATGACTGTGGAAATTTACCTGTTCTCTTCAGGCAGTCACCTTTATAAATCTCATTGGAACTGCACCAAACAAAAGTTCCAGCATCATCACCTTGCCCAAAGCAGATTCGAGATTCATCACTGAATATGACTTTCATCCAGTCATCCACAGTCCACGATTGCTTTTCCTTAGCCCATTGTAACCTTGTTTTTTTCTGTTTAGGTGTTAATGATGGCTTTCGTTTAGCTTTTCTGTATGTAAATCCCATTTCCTTTAGGCGGTTTCTTACAGTTCGGTCACAGACGTTGACTCCAGTTTCCTCCCATTCGTTCCTCATTTGTTTTGTTGTGCATTTTCGATTTTTGAGACATATTGCTTTAAGTTTTCTGTCTTGACGCTTTGATGTCTTCCTTGGTCTACCAGTATGTTTGCCTTTAACAACCTTCCCATGTTGTTTGTATTTGGTCCAGAGTTTAGACACAGCTGACTGTGAATAACCAACATCTTTTGCAACATTGCGTGATGATTTACCCTCTTTTAAGAATTTGATAATCCTCTCCATTGTTTCAATTGACATCTCTCGTGTTGGAGCCATGATTCATGTCAGTCCACTTGGTACAACAGCTCTCCAAGGTGTGATCACTCCTTTTTAGATGCAGACTAACGAGCAGATCTGATTTGGTGCAGGTGTTAGTTTTGGGGATGAAAATTTACAGGGTGATTCCATAATTTTTTCCTCAGAATTGAGTAAGTCCATATTTTTTTTCCCTCTTCTTGGTCTAAAAAAGTAACCATTACTGACTGCCACAATTTTTTTTTTCTGATTTCTTATAGTGTTTCTTAAAGCCAGAAAGTTGCCATTTGAAATGACTTTAATTTTGTGTCATGTCTGTGATCTGCTTTTTTTCTACAAAATTAAACAACTGAATGAACATCCTCCGAGGCCGGTGATTCCATAATGTTTGCCAGGGGTTGTAGCTGAGAGAGCTGTAAAGTTGATGGAGGTTCGTTCTCCTTGCAAAACAGACAAATATCATAACAGCAAATTTATTAACACTAATACACAAATCTGAAACACTAGTAAAAACACTACAAATGCTATATATACTCATTTTCATGTATTCCTCATGTGTATTGCATGTAAAACTGACATATAATAAAGAGTGTTAGAGCTGCTGTGTTTTAATGTGAAATATGAAACTGTCTTAGGTGCGGGAGGTTTTTCAAGGTCTGGCAAGACCAAAGTCATTTTTGTGAGTTTTAGGTAGAAGTTCATCATTTATAACCCCAGGCTAATAAATTTGAGATTTGTCATAACCCTAGTGTTCATTCTTGACCCAAAATACATAAGTATGCCAAACGGTTTTTGCGTGATCGAAGCCATGCACAACCACACGCACGCACTTGGTTATTATAATATAGATGTCCAAAGTTGATGAACAGAAGCAACAAAAGTAATGCTGGCTTCCTCTTCTATGTGCTGTTTGGCGAATTTGCAGTAAATCATCACTGTCATAGTCAATTTTCTTAAGGCAAGACGTGGGATGAATGTATGAATATTATGTTTTGGCCTTCATTTACATCAAAATACCTGGAAGAGAATGTCAGTAATTTTTGGAGGCTCCTTAGCCTGGATAGGTCGAGGCTTGCAATTTGCCAATGGATGTGGTAGCAAAACCACTTGTGAATATGCGTGATTTCCAGGCCCTCTGATATTACTACATGGAAACACATCATAATGCATGTCACCAAATATCATGTTATGTGTTGTTGATATATTCTCAGTATACTAATGTGAATGGGGTTTGTAAAGCACTCACTTGTTTGTTTTGTTTTTGGAGTGTATCTCCTACTGTGCCAACCTGGTTATATAATTTTGCCTACATCATCTGTATACACCTTGAGCTGTAAAGTCTGGCTAATCCTTATTATATTCTGCTCTGTTTTATAGGGGAAGAAAAAGCACACTTTTCTTCACTGCCCATGTTAATGGATCCTGCAGTAAGTGATAATATTTTAAGGATACAATTAAATGAAAAGTGCATTTTTAAAGTTCTTGTCTGTTACCTTGTAGATCGCAAAAAGCCAGCAGATGTATTGTGAATCACTGATGTGTGTTTGGATGTTAATTGACACATACTTTTCACTTACCAAACTTTTGGCAGCTAAGTAACTGAACTTGTTTTGTGAAAAAGCACTTAATGGGGATGCTGGACAGATGATGTTTACTCATTAGATGTGAGTGGAAGAGAGTCTTTGCAGTTGTAAATGGGGCAGTGTCCAACACTGAATGGCTGTTGACATTTTAAACATTCAATTTATATCCATTTAAACATGTTGGATGCAAAACTTTATATTTCCTTGTGACGTGAAGCAAAATTAGGCACATAAGTATTTGTAGAGTGACACAGGTCTTTGTGTACTTTTTGTCTTGCACCTGTACACGTCACAATGGAGTTTAAATGAAACAATCAGGATGTGCTTGTACTGCAGTTTGTTTGCAGATTCAAGGGGTTTAACAAAAATGTATCATTACAACATTAAAACCATTTGTAAACATAGTGGCTTTGTTTTCATAGCCAGTAAGATTTGGACAAACTACAGATAAGGATTATTGTTAATACTAATTATTACATTTACAGCCACTTTTCTTCCTAAATTCTGAATGCATTGTGTTTTTGTTAAACCCCTAGAATAGAAGTTGAAAGTCAACACAATAAGCAAAGCTTGGTTGTTTTTGATTTCAAGTCCATAATGTTGATGTAGATTCACAATTACATAAATTGTCCAAATGTAGTATGCTTGATGTAGCAACATGTCTCATCACTGCATAGTTCCAGACCTGACCTGATGGAATTTGGATTGGTTCAAGAGTAATACTGTGAATTGAAATGTTAATTTCATGTGATACAGGAAGTAACAAATGCATCCAAAAATGTCTGACTGATTAGAATGCCACATGGTATCAATATACCAAATGATCAAGACCAGATAAAGATAGAACTTCTACTTATTTTTATGTTTTAGTCTCAAATTCCTTTGTCAATTTTATAAGCAGCATTGATGCTCTTTATGAATTTTATGGTTCTAGTATGTCTCTTGTCCAACTTCATCTAGCTATAAATGGATACCAGCCTAGGCTGGGAAAGTAACCTGTGATAAACTGGCATTTTGTCCACGGGGAGTCGCAGACTCTCCTCCACTTCACTCTTAAGTTATTCAGGGATAAGCACAGGTCCAATGGTGTTCAGTACCTGTACAGGACTTACCACTTCCTCTTCTTCTTTTTTAGTTGACAGGGGAATGCTTGAACTAAAGAGATCAACAGACCATGGAAAAACTGTCAAGACTATCAGCAATAAAATTTACTCCTTTGGCATGGGTGGACGCTTCATTTTGCCTCTGTGATGACAGGCAAGGTTAGTGTATGTTTACGTCATTGTCAGAAACATGAGCATGCATAACTGGGCAAAAATTTAGATTCAAAATTTTTTACATTATGTAAGAAAGTTTTAGTCTGATTTGAAATGCAGTACGTATGTCTCACTGAGGCGATATGATGGGGTATGTGATTTGTTTAAAAGTTGGGCCTTAGGATTTGTAGAATTTAGAGAAATATTTTGAGATTTCAGCATATTGGCAATATAAGTAGTAATTAAAAATACCATTCTGATATGATGCACTGAGATTTAGTTTCCTTACTATGAACTACATTCTTATTCTTTAGCCGTATTCAAATGGGAGTAGTTCGTCATTCGGGAGGTGGACTTATGTAATAATTGCCAGAGTTTCTCGGTGATTTTTGGCTCATCTTAAATGCACTATTTCAAACATTTTTACCTGAGGTCATCAAAATATGGCCATCGGGTATTGAGAAGGCTTTGTGTCCTTCAGTCCATTTAGTCTGTCTGTACTCAGCATAAGTCCAGTCCTATTACTGCCAGGGTCTACAAATTCACAGTGAACATTCTTGGGACACAGACCTTGGACAAGTTCAAAGATGGCGGACCTTGACCTATTTTTAAATGTCAAGAAGTCACATTCTGTTTCCTTATTTTTTGCTGTGAATCATGCAAATCCATTTTTGCATGAGGGTTACAGCCAATCAGAGTAGAGAGACATGGTGACATCACTGGCTGGTCTCTCTCTGGCTGTGGAATCTGCTTGCAAACCATTGACATGAACCTTTGTTCAGATCTTGTTCTGGACTTTCACGACTGTCATTTAGCAAGCCATTAAATCTCACATTCAGGTTCGCAGGCAGTCACCAGCCTGTTGAGTTAAGGTGTAAATACCGATTTTGATCTTCTTTGAGCATTTTATGGAAAAGCGTTATCATCTTAATGAATCCTGATCCATATGCGAGTCCTTTTGTTTGTACCTCCAGTGCAGGTAAACCTCTTGTTTTGCCTTGTCTCTGCTTCTGCTCAGCAGGCGTGAAATGCTCTTGACCTATAGCACATAATCTAGGTGATGTAGGTCATCACAACTACACACTATACACAAAGACAAAAACAAAATAAAAATAACTTAAAATTGCACTGTTAATGAGTGTAGGCTTCAGTTTCGGACAGGTTTGCTGGCAAACTAACGTGTTTTCATGGCTTTATAAATATGTTAGAGATTCATTTTCAGATTGAAGAATATAATTTTTAAAAAATCAAAAGAAGCCCCAGTTGCTTTGATGTTGGTTTAATGTCATAAAACAAAAACATGTAAAATGTTAAGGAGATCAGTACTTTTTAGACACTTGTAAGTAGTGTTTGTGTGTGCTAAGTAGATTGCACAAGTCTATTTATTTTTTCTCTTGCACATTGCCTCCATATTTCTGTCTCACTGTTGGTCTTTTTTCAATCTCTTTCTCTTTTTTATCACCCTCCTTCCCCCATCTTCTTGTCTGTAGGGAACTTTGCGAATGATCCACGTGTCAGTGGATCAAGGTGATGTATGGAACATGGCCCAGCTGCCAGCTGTTAGTCATGAGCAGTTCTACTCTATCTTGGCAGCGAATGATGAAATGGTCTTCATACATGTTGATGAAGAAGGAGGTCAGTTCATTCAGCCATTTTGTTTGGTGTGTACTGTTTGAAGATCTCTGGTGCATATGTTTGAATGTTACTTTTTCCCCTAACAGCCTTCATTTAAGAATTTTTCATGATGAAAAATCGTTATTCTGAATCTGCATGTCATGCTAATGCAAATCAGAATGACTGTTTATATAAAAAACCTTCCAACAGCCATAACTGCATAGTGCTTAAGAGATGTACATTGGTTGCACATGATCAAAATGTGTCTGAATAACATAATTTTTTATGTATCTTAATTAGATACATTAAAAAAAATCATGTCTGTTGGGCACATTCTGATCATGTACAACCAGTGTACATATTTAAGTCAGGTAAATCCAACAGACCTTTTTCAGTGTGTCTGTTCAGTGTGTTTGTCTGGCAAAAAACCTCAAAAACCAGACATAGTTAAATGATCTTTATTTCCCCTCAGATGTCATATAAAGTCATATGAAAATATGTAGTTTTGAGAACATAATAACAGAACATTATTTGAGAACATTAGCACTGTTGCCTTAAATGGCAACAGTGCTTTATCTATCCATGAAGCCAGAGGACACACACCAATTAGCTAAACTGCAGGATTGTCTGACAGACATAAGGACATGGATGACCTCTAATTTCCTGCTTTTAAACTCAGATAAAACTGAAGTTATTGTACTTGGCCCCACAAATCTTAGAAACATGGTGTCTAACCACATCCTTACTCTGGATGGCATTACCCTGACCTCTAGTAATACTGTGAGAAATCTTGGAGTCATTTTTGATCAGGATATGTCATTCAAAGCGCATATTAAACAAATATGTAAGACTGCTTTTTTGCATTTACGCAATATCTCTAAAATTAGAAAGGTCTTGTCTCAGAGTGATGCTGAAAAACTAATTCATGCATTTATTTCCTCTAGGCTGGACTATTGTAATTCATTATTATCAGGTTGTCCTAAAAGTTCCCTGAAAAGCCTTCAGTTAATTCAAAATGCTGCAGCTAGAGTACTAACGGGGACTAGAAGGAGAGAGCATATCTCACCCATATTGGCCTCTCTTCATTGGCTTCCTGTTAATTCTAGAATAGAATTTAAAATTCTTCTTCTTACTTACAACGTTTTGAATAATCAGGTCCCATCTTATCTTAGGGACCTCATAGTACCATATCACTCCAATAGAGCGCTTCGCTCTCAGACTGCAGGGCGTAATGAACGGACGATAGATGAGCCAAAAGACAACAATTTAATGTTGTGAATGTGCACAACGGAATACATAACAATAGCAGATTTGGATCAAGTCAATATACAAAGTGACTGTGGGCAGGCTCGAGGACAGAACACGTCTGTCCAGAGAAGAGCCGGGTCCCACACGATTTCCACTGCCCACAGATCTGGAGCACACTGGAGCCGCCAAGTCCTGAGTTCCAGGTGGCCACCGTCTCCAGCTGTCAGATCTGGTACTGCTGGCAGGAAGCAGAAACAGTTTAATGGTGGTGTGTGCACACCCAGCAAACAGTCCTTTTCAAACGGAGGGAAACCTCCACCTCCAATCCAGAAACCCGGCACGTGCAGTATCAGTGAGTTACTTAGCGAAGTTTGGCGTGGGGAGCGAAGACGTCAGCCCTCCACGAACCACAAACCCAGCCTCCAGCTGCAAGCACTCACAGAAACAACTGCAAACAATACAGAAGCAAAAACCGTATGTGAAAGACTCAAAAACGGCTGAGCAGTTTACCTGAGTGGTAGAACGATATCTCGGCAGGGAGGTGGAGTTGCTGCCCGGCTTTTATGAAGATGGTGATGAGGTGGTGATGAGTGACAGCTGTCAGGTGGTGATGAGGGACAGCTGTCATTCCTGGCTGCTCCCGTGAGGCAGCTGCGCCCTCTCGTGCCTGAAGCCCGCACTTCAGGCAGGGCGCCCTCTGGTGGTGGGCCAGCAGTACCTCCTCTTCAGTGGCCCACACAACAGGACCCCCCCAACAGACCTCTCCTGGCGCCCGACCAGCTTGTCCGGGTGGCAGGTGTAGAAGTCGGCAAGGAGGGCTGGGTCCAGGATGAAGCTCCTCTTCACCCAGGAGCATTCTTTGGGTCCATACCCCTCCCAGTCCACCAAATACTGGAACCGCCAGCCCTTTCGACGGACGTCCAGGAGCCTGCGAACCGTCCAAGCAGGCCCCCCATCGATGATCCGGGCAGGAGGCGGCGCCGGTCCGGTGGTGCAGAGGGGTGAGGTGTGGTGTGGCTTGATACGTGAAACATGAAAAACGGGGTGGATCCGCAGTGAAGGTACAGCTCCCAGCTTCACTGCGGCCGGGCTGAGGATCTTGAATGGTCCAATGTATCGGTCCTTCAACTTAGGGGAGTCCACTTGGGGGGGGGGATGTCCGTTGTTGAAAGCCACACCTCCTGCCTGGGCTGGTATGCAGGGGCCGGGGAACGCCGGGCCTTCAACAGGGCAGAGCGGGCGGTGCGCCACACCCGACGGCATCTTCGTAGGTGGGCCTGGACCGAGGGGGCACCGACCTCTCCCTCCACCATTGGAAACAATGGGGGCTGGTACCCCAAACACACCTCAAATGGGGAGTGGCCGGTGGCAGAGGACACCTGGCTGTTATGAGCATACTCGATCCAGGCCAGATGGTCACTCCAGGCCGCCGGGTGCGCGGAGGTCACGCAGCGGAGGGCCTGTTCAAGTTCCTGGTTCGCCCGCTCTGCCTGTCCATTCGTCTGTGGATGATACCCGGAAGAGAGGCTCACGGTGGCCTCCAGTTCCCTGCAGAAACTCCTCCAGACGTGAGAGGAGAACTGAGGACCACGATCCGAGACAATGTCAGTTGGTATCCCATGCAGACGTACAACGTGGTGGACCAGGAGGTCTGCGGTCTCCTGGGCTGTTGGGAGCTTCGGGAGGGTCACGAAGTGGGCCGCCTTGGAGAATCGGTCCACTACCGTGAGAATGGTCGTCATGCCCTGGGACGGCGGGACGCCCGTGACAAAGTCCAGGCCGATGTGCGACCAGGGGCGATGAGGCACAGGAAGCGGCTGGAGGAGTCCTCGAGTCTTCTTGTGGTCCGCCTTGCCCCTGGCACAGGTGGTACAGGCCTGGACGTATTCCTGGACGTCGGCCTCCATGGACGCCCACCAGAAGCGCTGCCGGACCACTGCCACGGTTCTTCGCACCCCTGGGTGACAGGAGAGCTTTGAACCGTGACAGAAGTCCAGGACTGCAGTTCTGGCCCCTGGTGGGACGTACAGTCGGTTCTTCGGGCCGGTCCCCGGGTCTGGGCTCTGTGCCAGGGCCTCCCGGATGGTCTTCTCCACGTCCCAGGTGAGGGTGGCCACGATAGTGGACTTGGGGATGATTGGTTCCGGAGGATCTGACAGCTCTGTTTTGACCTCCTCTTCATGTACCCGGGACAAGGCATCGGATCTCTGGTTCTTGGTCCCGGGACGGTAGGTGATCTGGAAGTCAAAACGCCCGAAGAACAGTGACCAGCGGGCTTGCCTGGGGTTCAGACGCTTGGCGTTCTGGATGTACTCCAGGTTCCGATGGTCCGTGAAAACCGTGAATGGCACCGCAGCTCCCTCCAACAGGTGTCTCCACTCCTCAAGAGCCTCCTTCACCGCAAGGAGTTCCCGATTGCCCACGTCATAGGTCCGTTCTGCCGGGATCAACCTGCGGGAAAAATAGGCACAAGGGTGGAGGACCTTATCGGACTCCCTGCTCTGGGACAGCATGGCTCCTATCCCTGAGTCAGAGGCATCCACTTCAACGACGAACTGGCGGCTAGGATCGAGCTGCACCAGAACTGGGGCAGTCGAGAACCGGCGTTTCAACTCCCTAAACGCGGCTTCGCACCGATCCGACCAGGTGAAGGGGACTTTAGTGGAGGTTAGGGCTGTCAGGGGGCTAACTACCTGGCTGTAGCCCTTAAGGAACCTCCGGTAGAAATTTGCAAAGCCGAGGAACTGCTGCACTTTCCTACGGCTTGTTGGTTGGGGCCAATCTCTCACCACTGCAACCTTGGCCGGATCAGGGGCGATGGAGTTGGAGGAGATTATGAACCCCAGGAAGGACAAAGAAGTGCGGTGGAACTCGCACTTCTCACCCTTCACAAACAGCCGGTTCTCCACCAACCGCTGCAGGACCTGACGTACATGCTGCACGAGTCTCAGGATCCGGGGAGAAGATGAGAATATCGTCAAGGTATATAAAGATGAACCGATGCAGGAAGTCCAGCAAGACGTCATTAACCAAAGCTTGGAACGTCACGGGTTAGATCCCCACTCAGGATCGTAACTGGGATGCGTGCGGATTCACGGGGTTTCCCCGCGTGAGTGTTATGATCTACCCTTAGCCCAGTCTCTAAGGGCGAGTGTTGCTGTTTTGACCATTTGGGGCAGTTTTTCTGCGTGTGCTCGGTTGAGCTGCAATGAAAACACTTCCCACGGGCCAGCCTCCTTTGTCTCTGATCTGATTTCCTTTTGGCCCTGCTCGTTTCCCTAGCAACGTCAGCAGGGGGAGCTGGCATCACGTGGAGTGCCCTGGCTTTGGAGCGTGGGGAAGACGGCTCCCTTTCGGACCCGGGAGGAAGAGGGACGGCTCATGCCTGACCACGGCGTTCGTCTTGCTCCCGTCGGCGTTCGGCTAATTGGTTGTCTAACCGTATTACCAGGTCGATAAGCCCGTCTAAATCCCGTGGCTCGTCCTTTGCCACCAGGTGCTCCTTAAGGACCAGAGATAGTCCGTTTACAAAGGCGGCACGGAGCGCAAACAGCATTCCAGCCGGGTCTCGCTGCCGCGATGCGGAAGTCGACTGCATACTCCGCCGCGCTCCGACACCCCTGTCTTATCGACAGCAGCACACTTGAAGCGGTCTCACCTCTATTAGGGTGACCGAACACCTGTCTGAACTTCCTTACAAACTCAATGTATGCTGATAGAAGCCGTGAGTTCTGTTCCCAGAGCGCCATAGCCCAGGCGCATGCCTCTCCTCGAAGCAAATTTGTAACATAAGCCACCCGGCTGGCATCTGACGCGTACATGACGGGACGCTGTGCAAAGACGAGCGAACACTGCATCAGGAAGTCTGCGCACGTCTCAACACAACCTCTGTACGGCTCTGGTGGGATTATGTATGCTATGGGGGGGGGGGTTCGTTGAACGACCATTGGAATGTCTGTATTCGCCACCCGGTCAGCAGGAGGAGGTGCTGCAGCTGCGCCCTGCGCGTGCGCTTCAACCTGAGCAGTGAGAGCCTCCATCCTCCGATTGAGTATCACATTTTGCTCGGTTACTAAATCCAACCGAGCAGTGAAGGCGGTTAAGATCTGCTGCAGCTCACCTAACACGCCTCCTGCTGGCACCTATGCACCTTGCGTTTCCATTGGTGGTTCACTCGATGGTTGACGCCCCTCGGGATCCATGATGATGGCCGAGAAATCCTGTTGGGAAAGTGTAGTGACACGGACCCACAACAGGGGGCGGAAATGAATGGACAATGAAAATGCCAAAAAGGGTAACAATTTAATGTTGTGAAAATGTGCACAACGGAATACAGATACAACTTTAGGTAACAGTCAATTTAACAACAGGTGACGTGTGGGCAGGCTCGAGGATAGGAGACGCCTGTCCAGAGAAGAGCCGAAGAGCCAGAAAGCCCCCACATTTCCACTGCCAACGGAGACCTGCAACACACCGGAGCTGCCAAGTCCTGAGTCCCCAGGTGGCCACTGCCTCCAGCTGCCGGATCGGGTACTGCTGGCAGGAAGCACAAACAATTTATGTGGGTGTGTGAAACCCCAGTAAACAGTCACAAGCACAGTTCCTTCTGGTGGAAAACCTCCACCTCCTGAACTCAGTTACTCAGAGTACATGCAGATCCTTATGTAACACTCGAGTTTTGGATAGAGGAGCGGGAACGCCAACTCTCCCTACGTCCACAAACTCAGCAACCAGCTATGGTGTATACCAAAAGGATATAGCTGCAAACACTCCGATGCAAAGAACGTTACAACTACATCTCAGATGCAAAGACGTTACAACTGACAAGTTTAGCTGTAAATTGTGCGCGTGCGGCACTGATCAGCTGAGAGTTTTACCTTCGGGGAAGCTGATTTCTCGGCAGGGAGGTGGAGTCGCTGTCCGGCATTTATAGGAGGATGATGATAGGATGATGATTGATGGGTGGTAGCTGTCACTGTCAGTGTTCAGGGAGGCGGCCTGCGCCCTCTGGTGCCTGAAGCCGCCTTCAGGCAGGGCGCCCTCTGGTGTTGGGCCAGCAGTACCTCCTCTCAGCGGCCCACACAACACAACCCTCCTAATATCCTTGAATAATATACTTTTAAACAACCCACTAAAAAAGGGATCGATAACTAAGGTATACAACCAACCTTTCACAGTTTGAATGTACAATATCACTTGATCACATAAAGGATGCTTGGAGCAAAGACTTGGGAATAAACATCACAGAAGACTAATGGACTGAAGCCCAGGAATGAGTTCACTCCTCCTCAGCTTGTGTGAGACATGGACTACTACAGTTCAAGATCCTTCATCGCTTACACTTGTCTAAACAAGAACTGACCAAGATGTTTCCAGGAGTAAATGCTGCCTGTGAACGTTGTGGGTTCTCCCTCCAGCTTCACTGTCACATATATTTTGGAACTGTCCTATCATCAACCCATATTGGACAAAAACTATTGACACTTTGTCTGAAATTTTCAAAAAGAAAACTCCCTATTGATCCAATAATGTCATTATTTGGTGTTGTTCCTACCGGGATAAGCCTAAATAATTTTCAACCAATGCGCTATGTTTTGTGCTACTTCTGGCAAGATGCTTAATTTTGCTTAATTGGAAAAATAAGAACCCTCCTACTCATCAAACCTTTTAAGAGAAATTATGCAGTACTTGCAATTGGAAAAAACTAAAATTCTCTCTGAGAAAAAAAGAACAGCTGTTTTACTCAATTTGGCAACCTTGTATTAACTACTATGAAAAAAGTTAAACACTATTTATAAATCAATTAATTAAACCCCTTGGATTGGACAGCCCTCCTCCTAATGGTCCTCGCAAGCATTTCATTGTACTATATGTCACATATTTATACTTTCGCAGGTCTTTTTATTTTATTTTATTTTTATTTATTGGTTCTGTTATCTGTTCTTGTTTTATTTTTCTGTAATTGCATATATGTATATTGCATTGAGTACACTCATGCATATATGTACATCATGATGGCAATTATGTTTTACCGCACCCCAGTGAAGTGGTACCGCTGTTAAAATTCTGTTATATGGAAAAACTTCAATAAAAATAATTGGGAAAAAAAAGATAACTTTTCAGGTATCTGATTATCTGTTATCAAAGTTAATTTTTTGGTTTATCTGTGCCACCACTGCAGTTAACCATACAGGTCTTATATCCAAACTCCCAACTTTAATCTTTCAGCTAACACACTTGTGTGGATATCATCATACCTATCCAGTAGAGGCAGTGTGTGAAAATTAAAGAGTATGTTTTCCAGCTACTTGAAGTGCACAATGGGTGACACAAGGATCTGTGTTTAGGCCCATGACTATTAGTCTTTACATTAATGACCTTCCACAGTTTTTCATTACGTGGAGATGCAACTCTATGCTGATGACACTGTTTTATATACCCATGCACAGTCAGCTCAACAACAGCTGAAAAATTAACTAATGCTTTGGTTGGAGTGGCTGGGTGGTTAAGTATGTTTCTTCTCCAAAACAAAACTGAATATCTCAGATGTAAAAGTCTGCATTTGGGGTGAACAAATTGAGATTGTCACTGAATTCAAAAATCTTGTGTGTTACTGGATCCAAATTTGAGCTATAATAAACATTTAAAAAATGACAAAAACTATTAAATATACCTGGCTCTATTTAGACAAATTAGATCTTTCTATCAACTGAGGCTGCCAAGATCTTTTGCATGAATTTAATTTTTCCCATATTTCCTATTGTATCACTTGCTGGTGCCAGGCTAGCCAGACAACAATTAGGCCCTTAGAATCCCTGTACAAACAGGCTCTGAAAATTTTTGACAAAAAGCCATTGAGGTATCACCACTGTAACGTATTACACAAGTACAATCTAACAACTTTTGAAAATTGTAGGATATTTTCAAATCTATGTGCTGTTTACAAAATCTTAAAAGGCTTGGCCTGTTTGTCGGTTACCGTGGCTTTGTAAGGTCCACTAGAATAGCTTCCATACATGACTGTGTCCTACCCTTTGATACTCAGCATTTGGGCAGGCAGACTTTTCTGTTTGAAGCTGTCAGACGCTATTCCAGACAACATAAAAAATTGTAATTGCATTTGGTGATTTTAAAGTGAATATCAAAAAACATTTATAACTCTCACAACAATGCACCCACTACTATGTTAGTGCTCATCTTTTTCTTTTTTTTAAATTTTTTTTAAGACAAGTGTGTGTGTGTGTGTGTGTGTGTGGTGTGTGGTGTGTGTGGTGTGTGTGTGTGTGTGTGTGTGTGTGTGGTGTGTGTGGTGTGTGTGGTGTGTGGGTGACTGGTGTGTGGTAGTGTGTGCTGGTGCATGCTGCTACACCTTATGATTATGTAGTGTGTGTGCTTGTGAATGGCATTTTATGTACAATACATAGTGTTACTCTGTTTTTATCTGTTGAGTGATGTTTTAATTGCTCTTGTGTTGTATTTATTTGTGAGTTTGATGTTTTATATATGTTATATTTACTCGTGTCTAGGGACTACAGATGCAAATTAGCCTAAGGCTAACTCTGGTGCAATGCATCAAATGGTAACATTTATGTTTTAATTGCACATGGTCCCTTTTTAAATAAATTAAATTGAAATTGTAGCTCCGCAACTGTCTTGGTCATTGCTTTTTCAGTTCCAGTTGCATATGTACAAAGCGTGGTGGTTAATGCACTTAGTTTCATTGTGGAAGGTTCCTGGTTCAAGCCTCACCACTGCCACATTTCTCCATGTAATGTGGAGTTACATCAGGGTTACCGGTGTAAAACTTGCGCCACATCAACATGCAGGTCTACCTTGGATCTGCTATGGCGACCCTGAGTGAAACAAGTGAGCTGCTGAAGAGGACTTACATACGAGGTCTGTCAATAAAGTATAGGTCCTTTTTATTTTTTTCAAAAACTATATGGATTTCATTCATATGTTTTTACGTCAGACATGCTTGAACCCTCGTGCGCATGCGTGAGTTTTTCCACGCCTGTCGGTGACGTCATTCGCCTGTGAGCACTCCTTGTGGGAGGAGTCGTCCAGCCCCTCATCGGAATTCCTTTGTCTGAGAAGTTGCTGAGAGACTGGCGCTTTGTTTGATCAAAATTTTTTCTAAACCTGTGAGACACATCGAAGTGGACACGGTTCGAAAAATTAAGCTTGTTTTCGGTGAAAATTTTAACGGCTGATGAGAGATTTTGAGGTGATACTGTCGCTTTAAGGACTTCCCACGGTGCGAGACGTCGCGCAGCGCTCTCAGGCGCCGTCGTCAGCCTGTTTCAAGCTGAAAACCTCCACATTTCAGGCTCTATTGATCCAGGACGTCGTGAGAGAACAGAGAAGTTTCAGAAGAAGTCGGTTTCAGCATTTTATCCGGATATTCCACTGTTAAAGGAGATTTTTTTTAATGAAAGACGTGCGGACGGATTGCAGCGTCGGCTCGCAGCCGCCGCGACGCTCCGCAACAGGAAAAACACCTCTGTTGGAAGCCTTAAGGACAAGTTGGAACATGTCCAGCTGTTTAACAATTTCTCATATACTCACTCCACTGAAAGCCATCAAAAGCCGCCTGGATTTTACAAATGGTTATCAACACGGAGGTGTTTATCCTGTGCCGCCGCACCGCGCCGGCTGCGTCCCGACGCGCAGACCCATCCGCACGTCTTTCATTAAAAAAATCTCCTTTAACAGTGGAATATCCGGATAAAATGCTGAAACCGACTTCTTCTGAAACTTCTCTGTTCTCTCACGACGTCCTGGAGCAATAGAGCCTGAAATGTGGAGGTTTTCAGCTTGAAACAGGCTGACGACGGCGCCTGAGAGTGCTGCGCGACGTCTCGCACCGTGGGAAGTCCTTAAAGCGACAGTATCACCTCAAAATCTCTCATCAGCCGTTAAAATTTTCACTGAAAACCAGCTTAATTTTTCGAACCGTGTCCACTTCAATGCGTCTCACAGGTTTAGAAAAAATTTTGATCAAACAAAGCGCCAGTCTCTCAGCAACTTCTCAGACAAAGGAATTCCGACGAGGGGCTGGACGACTCCTCCCACAAGGAGTGCTCACAGGCGAATGACGTCACCGACAGGTGTGGAAAAACTCACACATGCGCACGAGGGTTCAAGCATGTCTGACGTAAAAACATATGAATGAAATCCATATAGTTTTTGAAAAAAATAAAAAGGACCTATACTTTGACAGCCCTCGTATGCACAATAGATAAAATCCCACACTTACTAGTTTGCTACGCAAACCCTTATCATATCCACACCATAATCATGAATTATGATTGTATTTATGTACTTGGCAAATGCTTATAGGGGTGTAATGATGCTTTGCGAATTGTGAGTACCTGAGTACTGAGTACCAAAACAGTGAACAGTGTTTTTTTTTAACAATAAGTACAACAATTTATATGAAATGACTGGACAGCATTTGCACAAGATGTTCAATAATATTGCACATAGCTCTGAATAACTCTGTTCATTATGTATTCATCCTGCAGAATAGGGAGGAATTATACAGTCTTATTGCTACAGGTAGGGAGGACCTTCTGTGGTGCACCTCGGTGGCCTCAGTCTTTTGCTGAAGGTGCTCTGACAGGACATCAGTGTGGCATGCAGGGGGTGGGATGCTGAGAAGCTTCCTCAACATCCTCCTTTCTGACAGCTCCACCACAGACTCTAACCCCCGGGACAGAGCCAGCCCTCCTGATGACCTTGTTGAGTCTGTTTGCGTCAGCTGCCTTCAGCCTGCTGCCCCAGCACACTACAGTGTAGAAGATGATGCTGGAGACCACCGAGTGATAAAACATCTGCAACATATTTCTGCAGACATTGAATGATCTGAGCCTCCTGATGAAGTACAGTCAGCTCTGACCTTTCTTATACACAGCATCTATGTTTACAGTCCAGTTTGTTGTCTATGTGGGCACCCAGTGACTTGTAGTAATCTATAATGTCCACATAAGTTCCATTGATGGTAACTGGGTTCAGACAGGTCTTCCGTCTTCTGAAGTCCACCACCAGCTCCTCGTCTTGGATACGTTGAGCTGCAGGTGGTTGAGTCCACACCACTCCACAAACCTGTCCACCACACTCATGTACCGTATTTTCCGCACCATAAGGCGCACCTAAAAGCCTTAAATTTTCACAAAAATCAGCCGTGCGCCCTATAATCCGGTGCGCCTTATGTGCGCACTGAATTCCAAAATCTGTAAAAATGACCGACGTTGTCTTTGACCGTCGGAATATCGGACCATTTCCCGCTGACACAAGGACGTAATACGTAAAGTACGTACGCTAGCAGCGTAGAGTACGTACCCTGGCAGCAATAAACCAATTGGAGAACATTACATAATACGTAACATATGTACGCTGGTAGTGTAGAGTACGTACGCTGCCAGCGATAAACCAATCAGAGAAGAGTCCGTGGTACGTACACTTACCTCCGCCACTCCTCCGGTAGTTACCGTATACTACAGGCATCCTGCAAAACAACATTTGTTTGTCTAAGGACCCCCGAAAATGGCGCCAGCGAAGAGACATGCTTACGAGGTACAATTCAAACTACAGGCTATCAGTTACGCGGTTGTTCATGGGAATAGAGCAGCTGCGAGAGGAAAAAAGAAAATGAACTGCGCCAGGTTAAAAAGACCAAACGGACTTTCCGTAGAAACAAAGCGAGGTGGCCACAGCTAGAAGACCAGCTGTTCAATTCAGACACAGAAGATGAAGACTTTGATGGATTTGTGACAGAACCATAATAAAAAATGTGAGTACCATATTGTTAAATACCGGTAGTTCAAAGTTGTTAAAAGTTCAAATGAACTCACTGTTTTGCTTCCGTGACCTTTTTTTTTTTTTTGTAGACTATATGTTTTAGCGTGCGCCTTTTGTAAGGGTTAAGTACCCGCTAATTGAGGGTGCGCCTTATAATCCGGTGCGCCTTATGGTGCAGAAAATACGGTACTCATCTTCCTGGTCATGGTGTGAAGAAATGTATGTTCCCACACTCACTTATTGTGGTCATTCTGGGAGGAACTCTTTGATTCTTGTACACAAGGAGGCACCCACATCTAGTAACACTGGCATCAGTACAAAACACAGTGATAACATACATTTCAGCATGAAGACAAACCAAGTTTAAAAGCCTCCATCTGTATTTCACTGCATATGTGAGTTTTCTGTGGCTTTGTCTGTCACTTGCACCATACAGACAATGACATTTTGTCCTGGAAAAGCATCCCTCCTATTAGTGAAACATTATATAACCAAACAAAAGATAATGTGACTTTTTTGTTTAATTGATGCATCACTGGGTATTGACTTTATAAACACAACTTCTGAACTACTTTATGATTTCAGCGAAACCACACACAGTGGCCGCCATCTTCAAGGGAAACTAACTAGACTTATGTTGTTGTTATTTAAAATACATTATATTTTCTATTTATATGTATAGAAGTTTACCATTTTGTTATCGTCAGGTTTTTCACACCATCCATGTATAACACATGCAAGCAGCTAGTATGGAAGCACAGGGGTATCATTTTGTGAGTTTGTTCACAAATCTGCATTTTTAGTGTACTCTACTGTTATGGCACCACTGTCAGGTGATTCTGATTATTCAACACAGTCTAAGACCAATATTCCAGTTCAGCCAGTCTGTGTGTGTTAGTGGCACAGTGCTTGTATGAACCAGAATAGCAGGCGAGTTTTGACACTCCCACAAATTCATTGCATTTGTGACATAATGTGGTATCCTGGTTACAAAACTCGTACCATTAAAGTATGACTTTTGATTTTATATTTGATCTGCCATTAAAGGCATTTGCTGGTTGGAAAGTTTGATTTAATTACTTTATTTACACCTTTCAGCATCAGTCTGTAAATTGCTTTTTCTGTTTATAGCAGGAGTTTATTTTTCAGATTTTTGGTGGACTCCCTGTTTTATCATGCTACCTGTCTGCCTGTGTCTTTGGACAAAACACTGTCACACTGTCTTCCACCCAGCTGTACATGGGTACAGGCTTTGACTGGAGAAGTAATCTGCATCAGCCTAACATCCTGTACAGGGAGAATCTGGAGATGAGCATGGGCACCACGGGGCCTCTGGGTCTGTAGGACTTACTTCTGCTTCATCTATGTTTTATCGGGAAAGTAGAAGGAATGGATACAGTTCTGAGAAGTCTGTTTTCTGTGCAACATTCCAGACACAATTCCCACAAATATATGGAAACATTGAGTTGAGTTCAAGTTCCTTGTCTGCATAGTACATGCTGTACTGGCATGAAAAAAAAAACACGCTGAACATACAATATGAACGAAGTGCATTTACATGCCAGGAAGATATCAGCTGACTCAGCTTACACTGGATTTTGAGTCTCCACAAAAATAACCCCTTAGTGAAGTGAAAATTGGTGCAAGACAAAGCAAAAGTACACAATTTGTAAGTAAAATAGAGTTCATGGTGTAACTGTGTGGTTAGTTTTCTAGATCAGGTCTGGGAGCATGCTTTGGTGTGGCACACTGCGGCATCTGACACCACGGAACTGTTCCAGATCCTGGATGGCAACCACCCAGGCAAACAAACGGTCCATCCCGATCTCTCAAAAGTAACAATATGCAGTATCTGCTGTAGCCAAGTGAAACGTGGGCATCCCCTTGGCCTTTGACAGCTGCTGGAGTCCACAGCGCTGACGCACCTGCATGCTGGGTTATGTCCAGAAAAAATGTGGCACGGCCAAAATGTTGCAGCTGACTTTACCTTCAAGTGATACTCCTCATGTGATACTCATCCATCCTCAGTTTTCTAGCAAGATGCTAAATGATTGTGTCTTTTATAATGTGCTGGCTTTTGCTCAGATATTATTATCAAGGGAGAGACATTCTTCTCTTTCACAGTTATGTCAAAATATTATCCAATAATCACCTCATGTACTCTCTTTCCCGTACAAGTGTTTGACTTGGTAGCATATATAGGTCTGTACTGTATGTATGTCATATACGAGTACAAGTAATAAGGCTGTGGGGGTTTTTCTTCTTATCCCTGTTGTTTTCCTTCAGTTTGTCTTTAGGGACACGAGTGTCTCTGTGTCACTAGCCTGGGTTGGAGATGGCAAAGGGGTGAGTGTTTCTTTTTTCTCTCTCACGGTTTCATGCTGCTCCTCTGTTCCTTAGCATAACAAGAAAACTGGGTTTAATGTGAGTAAAACTGGCTTCACTTATAGATTACATACTGCTTTTATGTCAGAATTTCATGCCCAATAATTGAATCTATGCTTCACTTGCTTAAAGCTGAATATTCCTTTCTGGCAGGTAATCCTGGCTTTGACAACTTTTTCTGCACCACTCTTCCTGTTAAGATCTGGACAGTCTAGACTATATCGAAGGTAAATGTTAGTCTCACCTTTTGAGAGGAAAAAAAAAACATGGTTCATATGTCATTTGTGTTTAATTCTGCTGAAATCCATTGCCTGACAGTGAGAACTATGGGAAGTCTTTCCAGGACGTGACCACC
Organism: Thalassophryne amazonica; assembly: GCF_902500255.1. Classification (NCBI taxonomy): domain Eukaryota; kingdom Metazoa; phylum Chordata; class Actinopteri; order Batrachoidiformes; family Batrachoididae; genus Thalassophryne; species Thalassophryne amazonica. The sequence goes on from NC_047108.1 coordinate 60,394,764, forward strand.
CTCATCAACAACACTTTCATCAGAACAGACTATGGCATTACTATAGACCCTGAGAACTCTGGAAAAGTGAGTGACCTGATCACATCTTAGTGGTGAAAATTTTGCAACACTTGCATCTTGGTCCACTGTTAAAAAATGCAGAGCTACACTTGTCTCACGTTATTGTCATCAGAGGGACTGATATATGGTATGCCTTGTAGGTGATCCTGGTTGGGGAATTATCCGGACTCTACCTGTCACGGATTTTTGTGTCCAGTGACTTTGGAAAGAGTTTCACTCCTCATGCCCTACCCTTCTTCCCCGTATCACCGGTTACATATGACCCTGAAGATTCTAATGTGTTAGTGGCCATCAGCAAGAATGTAAGTACTTTAGACAGTGAAGGATTTGTGAAAATTAAAAGCTGTGTTTTGTTTTGGTTCTCTTCTTGATAGTGGTGGTTATAAATCTGTCTTTAACAGTGAAGGATTTGTGAAAATTAAAAGCTGTGTTTTGATTTGGTTCTGTTCTTGATAGTGGTGGTTATAAATCTGTCTTTAACAGTATGACATACTTTTACCATTGCTTGTTTTAAAATTAAAACTGCTTGTACAGGCTGCGTCATATTTCCCTAGGAAGAAGATCCCCCCCTCCCCCATTGCTCCCAAAGCTTGCATAGTGCACATTTATTAATGAATGTAGTGTGTGTGTGTGTGTGTGTGTGTGCGCGTATAAGCAGTTGCAAAGTGTTAACCTTCTCAGTTGTATCCTCACAGCTGAACTATAACTTCTTTTCTAAACTTTTTTTAATTGCCAGAATGATCTGTGGCTGTCTGAAAATTTTGGTAGCAGCTGGAGAAACATCCATAACTCGGTGTGTGTAGTAAAATGGTAAGAAATTGAAAAATTGAACAACCTTTGTTGGTATTTGTGTCACTATACATAAATTATTGGAGACAAACCATGAGCAAACAGCTTACTCAACAAAAATATAAACGCAACACTTTTGGTTTTGCTCCCATTTTGTATGAGATGAACTCAAAGATCTAAAACTTTTTCCACATACACAATATCACCATTTCTCTCAAATATTGTTCACAAACCAGTCTAAATCTGTGATAGTGAGCACTTCTCCTTTGCTGAGATAATCCATCCCACCTCACAGGTGTGCCATATCAAGATGCTGATTAGACACCATGATTAGTGCACAGGTGTGCCTTAGACTGTCCACAATAAAAAGCCACTCTGAAAGGTGCAGTTTTATCACACAGCACAATGCCACAGATGTTGCAAGATTTGAGGGAGCGTGCAATTGGCATGCTGACAGCAGGAATGTCAACCAGAGCTGTTGCTCGTGTATTGAATGTTCATGTCTCTACCATAAGCCGTCTCCAAAGTCGTTTCAGAGAATTTGGCAGTACATCCAACCAGCCTCACAACCGCAGACCACATGTAACCACACCAGCCCAGGACCTCCACATCCAGCATGTTCACCTCCAAGATCGTCTGAGACCAGCCACTCTGACAGCTGCTGAAACAATCGGTTTGCATAACCAAAGAATTTCTGCACAAACTGTCAGAAACCGTCTCAGGGAAGCTCATCTGCATGCTCGTCATCCTCATCGGGGTCTCGACCTGACCCCAGTTCGTCGTCGTAACTGACTTGAGTGGGCAAATGCTCACATTCGCTGGCGTTTGGCACGTTGGAGAGGTGTTCTCTTCACGGATGATGCGAAGGAGATGTGTTGCACTGCATGAGGCAAATGGTGGTCACACCAGATACTGACTGGTATCCCCCCCCCCAATAAAACAAAACTGCACCTTTCAGAGTGGCCTTTTATTGTGGGCAGTCTAAGGCACACCTGTGCACTAATCATGGTGTCTAATCAGCATCTTGATATGGCACACCTGTGAGGTGGGATGGATTATCTCAGCAAAGGAGAAGTGCTCACTATCACAGATTTCGACTGGTTTGTGAACAATATTTGAGGGAAATGGTGATATTGTGTATGTGGAAAAAGTTTTAGATCGTTGAGTTCATCTCATACAAAATGGGAGCAAAACCAAAAGTGTTGCGTTTATATTTTTGTTGAGTATATAATATATATATATATATATATATATATATATATATATATATATATATATATATATTAAAAGCCAAGTGCCCTCTGAGTGCGTGCATGTGTATGGCTTTGATCACAGAGAAACTTGGTATGCTTATGGATTTTGGGTCAAGGATGAACGCAGCGAAAATGGAAAGTTGATTGGACTAATATTTTTGGAGAAATTAAGGATATTAGCTAACAGTGAACAATAGACATTGATAATTACATTCTGGACTCGCATGCCATTCCTGGAGGGAGCAGTAAATCATCTATATATTCAAAGCGAAGTGGCGTGTGTGTGTGTGTGTGTGTGTGTGTGTGTGTGTGTGTGTGTGTGTGTGTGTGTGTGTGTGTGTGTGGTTACCTTTGATCATGGAGAACCTGTGGAGAGCTGATATTTGCCTTTGGGTATGCCTATGTATTTTGGGTCAAGGATGAATGCCACGAAAGCGGAAAGTTGGACTAATATTGTTTGAAGCTTTGACAATAATTTAAAATTAAAGCGCTTTGAGCGGCTGATGCAGATGGAAAACCGCTATATAAATGCAGTCCATTTATTAATTCAATAATCTAAATGGCTCATATGAGCTGGACAATAAGAGATGAAACATTGAAATTATTGTGTATTTTAACCCCAAGTTTGTGTCAGCATGTTTCGGGAAACTATTGAAGCAAAGAGAAATATGAACCCTGTATTTGTAATACTGTAATCTGAAGTGTGTGCTTTGATGTCCTTTACTTTGAGCTAATAAATGCTTGTACTAGTGTTTTAAGATATAAGACTGTAAAAATACTGAGCCATCTTTTGACTGAGGCAAACATTTTGAGAATGGCTCTGTAAAAAATTACAGTGATGCTGCACCTATGTAAAACAGACAGTAAAACACTGGTGACTGTTTGACTAGCTGTGCTGTGCCCAAACTGTCACAGGCTCTCGTTGTTTTTAGAGGAATATCCTGGTACATGACACTAAATTTAGCAGCTTTTAATGTAGCATTCATAAAAACAAAGCAGGTGATATGAACAGGCCACAAAAAGGGTCATTTCATGTGATACATGAGTTCTCTGAAGTCGGAATAGTTGTAAGTATTGGTAGAATGCACATGATTCGATGGGGCATGACTGCACACTTGATGCATTTGATAACTCAAGGTGCGTGAGCCAAACACAAGACAAGCTATAAAACCAAACCACAAAGTTTCTATAACCTCTTGGATGATACTGAGCATGATGTTTGTCTGAAAGTGGCCCTTGGCTTGGACAAATGACCACACAAGGTTGGTGGTACGATCAAGACGTCAACAAATCTCAAAACATTCACCCATCTGAAAACCTCATGACGGTTGTGACTAGTGCAGTGGTTTCATGTCATCCTATTGGTAGCAGGAAGACACCATGTCTGTACAATGAGATCGAGAGTTCTGAATGTTATTTGGGTTCTATGATTTCTGGATGACTGCCAGAAATGGCATGTATGACCTGGATGTACAGCATGTGTAGTTGCAGAGGTCGAGGCATAATAAGAACAGTCACACGTTACCTACTTGACGTAAGCAGCCTGATCAAGTGCCTGGGACACAGCAGCTGTCTTTTACGGAATCTTCTTGCCAACATCATCCAGAATTCATAGAACTTTAGTTACATTTATAACTCTGTTTCATTCTTCCTGACAGCCAGAGATGTGATGACCTATAACAAAAACATCTTACTGGTGGTGATCAGTGATGGGAATAATACCATTAAAATAAATGCCGTTACAAACAGCATATATTTTTCAGTAACGGGTAATCTAATTAATTACTGTTAGCCAATATCCGTAACTTCTCCAAAATATTAGTCTTATCAATGTTCCCTTTTTGCAGTGTTCATCTTTGACACAAAATACATCAGCATACCAAATGTCAAATGTCAGCTGTCCAGTTTGTCTGTACTGCTGTAAGCAGGTGCTTTTAATTTGACAAACCGAGATGTGTTGGAAGACATTAAAACCACTACACATTACACTCATGGTACCAACATGAGACTTAACCCACTCATGGTTAGAACAATGTAACACTTTACTAAACTGGCTAAACCAATTGAACTACAAAAACACAATAAATCAATAACACTAACAACACTGTTAAACTAACATGAACCACAATAACATTTAAAACCTCAAAACCCTGAAATCCCATGGTGCATTGCAGCACAATATCCATTGTTTACTGGTTAGCTAAAATTGCTAATTTCGTAAAAAATATTTGTCCTGTCAACTTTCCGTTTTCACAATTTTCATTAGGGTTATGACTACAAAACCTTTTTCAAAACTTTCATTTTCCTGATGTTGCATTTGATGAACTTTTACCCATAGATCACTTTTTTGAAGTTTATTTCATTGGATCATGAAAAAACCTTCCGTACCTAGCACCACATCACTTTTAAAAATACGAGTTTACACAATACTATTTAAAAATAACGTAATAAGAAAAGAATGAACAAGTATCAAGAAAATATATACAAATAAATATTGCTAAAATATATTAATAAACAATAATTAAAAGAAATAAAAAATAAAGGTAAACTAGATAAAATTGATAACAGATAAAATAAAATGTATAAATAATGTGATGAGCTGATCTATTGCAGTGTTCTGCTTTTGTAGTTCATAGCATTTACACCAGTGTATAGTTGTTCACATCACATCATTCATACAGTTTTGCTTTCTTTGCAGTATTGCTTTGGAGGATCTGCTGTTGAGTTCTTCTTTTTGGAAATACGTGCTTGCGAAGTAAAATGTCAAAATCAGCAGTGGAAGTAGCTGAGGAAAAATGAGCACAAATATTGAAATCAAGCACAAAGCGCCGTCCTTGTATACTAGAGCTAAAACAGGATATGAGTGAAACATTATGGGTTGTGCCTTCCAACAGAGATATTGAAATCAAGCACAAAGTGCCGTCCTTGTATACTAGAGCTAAAACAAGATATGAGTGAAACATTATGGGTTGTGCCTTCCAACAGAGATATCGTTGGAAGATTCTTGGGAATTTTTGATGAATTGAAAGGACGACATGACCAACTCAGAAAAAATATCTGAGGAATTGTTGAGCTTTGGGAGAAGCTGAATTTTCCTGTTCTTTCCAAACAACAAGTGTCTGCAAAGGTTGACAAACTTATCACATCTTTTGAAAAACACAGAAAGCGACCAAATGCAGAATTTGAAGAAAATCTTGCTCATCTGTTCGATATTACAAAAACAAATAGAAATTGGCTTTGTAGTGAGGACAAAGAACTGTACAAAAGACAAATTAAATCAGGAGGCAGGGTGGGATATACAACTGTGAAAGTGGCTCCTATGTCAACAATCCATCCATCAAAAAGGGCCAAACACACATCAGAACCCTCGACAAGCCAAACGGTTATCTCTGAATCCAGTGATAGTGAGGAAGGAAGCAGTGGTGAGTGTGACCCTGATGTGCCTCGCTCCAACATAGTACAACCCCTGGCAAAAATTATGGAATCACCGGCCTTGGAAGATGTTCATTCAGTTGTCTAATTTTGTAGAAAAAAAGCAGATCACAGACATGACACAAAACTAAAGTCATTTCAAATGGCAACTTTCTGGCTTTAAGAAACACTAAAAGAAATCAGGAAAAAAGAATTGTGGCAGTCAGTAACGGGTACTTTTTTTAGACCAAGCAGAGGGAAAAAAATATGGAATCACTCAATTCTGAGGAAAAAATTATGGAATCATGAAAGACAAAAGAACGCTCCAACACATCACTAGTATTTTGTTGCACCACCTCTGGCTTTTATAACAGCTTGCAGTCTCTGAGGCATGGACTTAATGAGTGACAAACAGTACTCTTCATCAATCTGACTGCAACTTTCTCTGATTGCTGTTGCCAGATCAGCTTTGCAGGTTGGAGCCTTGTCATGGACCATATTCTTCAACTTCCAAAGATTTTCAATTGGATTAAGATCCGGACTATTTGCAGGCCATGACATTGACCCTATGTGTCTTTTTGCAAGGAATGTTTTCACAGTTTTTGCTCTATGGCAAGATGCATTATCATCTTGAAAAATGATTTCATCATCCACAAACATCCTTTCAATTGATGGGATAAGAAAAGTGTCCAAAATATCAACGTAAACTTGTGCATTTATTGATGATGTAATGACAGCCATCTCCCCAGTGCCTTTACCTGACATGCAGCCCCATATCATCAATGACTGTGGAAATTTACCTGTTCTCTTCAGGCAGTCACCTTTATAAATCTCATTGGAACTGCACCAAACAAAAGTTCCAGCATCATCACCTTGCCCAAAGCAGATTCGAGATTCATCACTGAATATGACTTTCATCCAGTCATCCACAGTCCACGATTGCTTTTCCTTAGCCTATTGTAACCTTGTTTTTTTTCTGTTTAGGTGTTAATGATGGCTTTCGTTTAGCTTTTCTGTATGTAAATCCCATTTCCTTTAGGCGGTTTCTTACAGTTCGGTCACAGACGTTGACTCCAGTTTCCTCCCATTCGTTCCTCATTTGTTTTGTTGTGCATTTTCGATTTTTGAGACATATTGCTTTTAAGTTTTCTGTCTTGACGCTTTGATGTCTTCCTTGGTCTACCAGTATGTTTGCCTTTAACAACCTTCCCATGTTGTTTGTATTTGGTCCAGAGTTTAGACACAGCTGACTGTGAATAACCAACATCTTTTGCAACATTGCGTGATGATTTACCCTCTTTTAAGAATTTGATAATCCTCTCCATTGTTTCAATTGACATCTCTCGTGTTGGAGCCATGATTCATGTCAGTCCACTTGGTACAACAGCTCTCCAAGGTGTGATCACTCCTTTTTAGATGCAGACTAACGAGCAGATCTGATTTGGTGCAGGTGTTAGTTTTGGGGATGAAAATTTACAGGGTGATTCCATAATTTTTTCCTCAGAATTGAGTGAGTCCATATTTTTTTTCCCTCTTCTTGGTCTAAAAAAGTAACCATTACTGACTGCCACAATTTTTTTTTTTCTGATTTCTTATAGTGTTTCTTAAAGCCAGAAAGTTGCCATTTGAAATGACTTTAATTTTGTGTCATGTCTGTGATCTGCTTTTTTTCTACAAAATTAAACAACTGAATGAACATCCTCCGAGGCCGGTGATTCCATAATGTTTGCCAGGGGTTGTAGCTGAGAGAGCTGTAAAGTTGATGGAGGTTCGTTCTCCTTGCAAAACAGACAAATATCATAACAGCAAATTTATTAACACTAATACACAAATCTGAAACACTAGTAAAAACACTACAAATGCTATATATACTCATTTTCATGTATTCCTCATGTGTATTGCATGTAAAACTGACATCTTATAATAAAGAGTGTTAGAGCTGCTAGGTGTTTTAATGTGAAATATGAAACTGTCTTAGGTGCGGGAGGTTTTTTCAAGGTCTGGCAAGACCAAAGTCATTTTTGTGAGTTTTAGGTAGAAGTTCATCATTTATAACCCCAGGCTAATAAATTTGAGATTTGTCATAACCCTAGTGTTCATTCTTGACCCAAAATACATAAGTATGCCAAACGGTTTTTGCGTGATCGAAGCCATGCACAACCACACGCACGCACTTGGTTATTATAATATAGATGTCCAAAGTTGATGAACAGAAGCAACAAAAGTAATGCTGGCTTCCTCTTCTATGTGCTGTTTGGCGAATTTGCAGTAAATCATCACTGTCATAGTCAATTTTCTTAAGGCAAGACGTGGGATGAATGTATGAATATTATGTTTTGGCCTTCATTTACATCAAAATACCTGGAAGAGAATGTCAGTAATTTTTGGAGGCTCCTTAGCCTGGATAGGTCGAGGCTTGCAATTTGCCAATGGATGTGGTAGCAAAACCACTTGTGAATATGCGTGATTTCCAGGCCCTCTGATATTACTACATGGAAACACATCATAATGCATGTCACCAAATATCATGTTATGTGTTGTTGATATATTCTCAGTATACTAATGTGAATGGGGTTTGTAAAGCACTCACTTGTTTGTTTTGTTTTTGGAGTGTATCTCCTACTGTGCCAACCTGGTTATATGAATTTTGCCTACATCATCTGTATACACCTTGAGCTGTAAAGTCTGGCTAATCCTTATTATATTCTGCTCTGTTTTATAGGGGAAGAAAAAGCACACTTTTCTTCACTGCCCATGTTAATGGATCCTGCAGTAAGTGATAATATTTTAAGGATACAATTAAATGAAAAGTGCATTTTTAAAGTTCTTGTCTGTTACCTTGTAGATCGCAAAAAGCCAGCAGATGTATTGTGAATCACTGATGTGTGTTTGGATGTTAATTGACACATACTTTTCACTTACCAAACTTTTGGCAGCTAAGTAACTGAACTTGTTTTGTGAAAAAGCACTTAATGGGGATGCTGGACAGATGATGTTTACTCATTAGATGTGAGTGGAAGAGAGTCTTTGCAGTTGTAAATGGGGCAGTGTCCAACACTGAATGGCTGTTGACATTTTAAACATTCAATTTATATCCATTTAAACATGTTGGATGCAAAACTTTATATTTCCTTGTGACGTGAAGCAAAATTAGGCACATAAGTATTTGTAGAGTGACACAGGTCTTTGTGTACTTTTTGTCTTGCACCTGTACACGTCACAATGGAGTTTAAATGAAACAATCAGGATGTGCTTGTACTGCAGTTTGTTTGCAGATTCAAGGGGTTTAACAAAAATGTATCATTACAACATTAAAACCATTTGTAAACATAGTGGCTTTGTTTTCATAGCCAGTAAGAATTTGGACAAACTACAGATAAGGATTATTGTTAATACTAATTATTACATTTACAGCCACTTTTCTTCCTAAATTCTGAATGCATTGTGTTTTTGTTAAACCCCTAGAATAGAAGTTGAAAGTCAACACAATAAGCAAAGCTTGGTTGTTTTTGATTTCAAGTCCATAATGTTGATGTAGATTCACAATTACATAAATTGTCCAAATGTAGTATGCTTGATGTAGCAACATGTCTCATCACTGCATAGTTCCAGACCTGACCTGATGGAATTTGGATTGGTTCAAGAGTAATACTGTGAATTGAAATGTTAATTTCATGTGATACAGGAAGTAACAAATGCATCCAAAAATATGTCTGACTGATTAGAATGCCACATGGTATCAATATACCAAATGATCAAGACCAGATAAAGAATAGAACTTCTACTTATTTTTATGTTTTAGTCTCAAATTCCTTTGTCAATTTTATAAGCAGCATTGATGCTCTTTATGAATTTTATGGTTCTAGTATGTCTCTTGTCCAACTTCATCTAGCTATAAATGGATACCAGCCTAGGCTGGGAAAGTAACCTGTGATAAACTGGCATTTTGTCCACGGGGAGTCGCAGACTCTCCTCCACTTCACTCTTAAGTTATTCAGGGATAAGCACAGGTCCAATGGTGTTCAGTACCTGTACAGGACTTACCACTTCCTCTTCTTCTTTTTTAGTTGACAGGGGAATGCTTGAACTAAAGAGATCAACAGACCATGGAAAAACTGTCAAGACTATCAGCAATAAAATTTACTCCTTTGGCATGGGTGGACGCTTCATTTTTGCCTCTGTGATGACAGGCAAGGTTAGTGTATGTTTACGTCATTGTCAGAAACATGAGCATGCATAACTGGGCAAAAATTTAGATTCAAAATTTTTTACATTATGTAAGAAAGTTTTAGTCTGATTTGAAATGCAGTACGTATGTCTCACTGAGGCGATATGATGGGGTATGTGATTTGTTTAAAAGTTGGGCCTTAGGATTTGTAGAATTTAGAGAAATATTTTGAGATTTCAACATATTGGCAATATAAGTAGTAATTAAAAATACCATTCTGATATGATGCACTGAGATTTAGTTTCCTTACTATGAACTACATTCTTATTCTTTAGCCGTATTCAAATGGGAGTAGTTCGTCATTCGGGAGGTGGACTTATGTAATAATTGCCAGAGTTTCTCGGTGATTTTTGGCTCATCTTAAATGCACTATTTCAAACATTTTTACCTGAGGTCATCAAAATATGGCCATCGGGTATTGAGAAGGCTTTGTGTCCTTCAGTCCATTTAGTCTGTCTGTACTCAGCATAAGTCCAGTCCTATTACTGCCAGGGTCTACAAATTCACAGTGAACATTCTTGGGACACAGACCTTGGACAAGTTCAAAGATGGCGGACCTTGACCTATTTTTAAATGTCAAGAAGTCACATTCTGTTTCCTTATTTTTTGCTGTGAATCATGCAAATCCATTTTTGCATGAGGGTTACAGCCAATCAGAGTAGAGAGACATGGTGACATCACTGGCTGGTCTCTCTCTGGCTGTGGAATCTGCTTGCAAACCATTGACATGAACCTTTGTTCAGATCTTGTTCTGGACTTTCACGACTGTCATTTAGCAAGCCATTAAATCTCACATTCAGGTTCGCAGGCAGTCACCAGCCTGTTGAGTTAAGGTGTAAATATGACCGGATTTTGATCTTCTTTGAGCATTTTATGGAAAAGCGTTATCATCTTAATGAATCCTGATCCATATGCGAGTCCTTTTGTTTGTACCTCCAGTGCAGGTAAACCTCTTGTTTTGCCTTGTCTCTGCTTCTGCTCAGCAGGCGTGAAATGCTCTTGACCTATAGCACATAATCTAGGTGATGTAGGTCATCACAACTACACACTATACACAAAGACAAAAACAAAATAAAAATAACTTAAAATTGCACTGTTAATGAGTGTAGGCTTCAGTTTCGGACAGGTTTGCTGGCAAACTAACGTGTTTTCATGGCTTTATAAATATGTTAGAGATTCATTTTCAGATTGAAGAATATAATTTTTAAAAAATATCAAAAGAAGCCCCAGTTGCTTTGATGTTGGTTTAATGTCATAAAACAAAAACATGTAAAATGTTAAGGAGATCAGTACTTTTTAGACACTTGTAAGTAGTGTTTGTGTGTGCTAAGTAGATTGCACAAGTCTATTTATTTTTTCTCTTGCACATTGCCTCCATATTTCTGTCTCACTGTTGGTCTTTTTTCAATCTCTTTCTCTTTTTTATCACCCTCCTTCCCCCATCTTCTTGTCTGTAGGGAACTTTGCGAATGATCCACGTGTCAGTGGATCAAGGTGATGTATGGAACATGGCCCAGCTGCCAGCTGTTAGTCATGAGCAGTTCTACTCTATCTTGGCAGCGAATGATGAAATGGTCTTCATACATGTTGATGAAGAAGGAGGTCAGTTCATTCAGCCATTTTGTTTGGTGTGTACTGTTTGAAGATCTCTGGTGCATATGTTTGAATGTTACTTTTTCCCCTAACAGCCTTCATTTAAGAATTTTTCATGATGAAAAATCGTTATTCTGAATCTGCATGTCATGCTAATGCAAATCAGAATGACTGTTTATATAAAAAACCTTCCAACAGCCATAACTGCATAGTGCTTAAGAGATGTACATTGGTTGCACATGATCAAAATGTGTCTGAATAACATAATTTTCTTATGTATCTTAATTAGATACATTAAAAAAAATCATGTCTGTTGGGCACATTCTGATCATGTACAACCAGTGTACATATTTAAGTCAGGTAAATCCAACAGACCTTTTTCAGTGTGTCTGTTCAGTGTGTTTGTCTGGCAAAAAACCTCAAAAACCAGACATAGTTAAATGATCTTTATTTCCCCTCAGATGTCATATAAAGTCATATGAAAATATGTAGTTTTGAGAACATAATAACAGAACATTATTTGAGAACATTAGCACTGTTGCCTTAAATGGCAACAGTGCTTTATCTATCCATGAAGCCAGAGGACACACACCAATTAGCTAAACTGCAGGATTGTCTGACAGACATAAGGACATGGATGACCTCTAATTTCCTGCTTTTAAACTCAGATAAAACTGAAGTTATTGTACTTGGCCCCACAAATCTTAGAAACATGGTGTCTAACCACATCCTTACTCTGGATGGCATTACCCTGACCTCTAGTAATACTGTGAGAAATCTTGGAGTCATTTTTGATCAGGATATGTCATTCAAAGCGCATATTAAACAAATATGTAAGACTGCTTTTTTGCATTTACGCAATATCTCTAAAATTAGAAAGGTCTTGTCTCAGAGTGATGCTGAAAAACTAATTCATGCATTTATTTCCTCTAGGCTGGACTATTGTAATTCATTATTATCAGGTTGTCCTAAAAGTTCCCTGAAAAGCCTTCAGTTAATTCAAAATGCTGCAGCTAGAGTACTAACGGGGACTAGAAGGAGAGAGCATATCTCACCCATATTGGCCTCTCTTCATTGGCTTCCTGTTAATTCTAGAATAGAATTTAAAATTCTTCTTCTTACTTACAACGTTTTGAATAATCAGGTCCCATCTTATCTTAGGGACCTCATAGTACCATATCACTCCAATAGAGCGCTTCGCTCTCAGACTGCAGGCTTACTTGTAGTTCCTAGGGTTTGTAAGAGTAGAATGGGAGGCAGAGCCTTCAGCTTTCAGGCTCCTCTCCTGTGGAACCAGCTCCCAATTCGGATCAGGGAGACAGACACCCTCTCTACTTTTAAGATTAGGCTTAAAACTTTCCTTTTTACTAAAGCTTATAGTTAGGGCTGGATCAGGTGACCCTGAACCATCCCTTAGTTATGCTGCTATAGACTTAGACTGCTGGGGGGTTCCCATGATGCACTGAGTGTTTCTTTCTCTTTTTGCTCTGTAATGCACCACTCTGCATTTAATCATTAGTGATTGATCTCTGCTCCCCTCCACAGCATGTCTTTTTCCTGGTTCTCTCCCTCAGCCCCAACCAGTCCCAGCAGAAGACTGCCCCTCCCTGAGCCTGGTTCTGCTGGAGGTTTCTTCCTGTTAAAAGGGAGTTTTTCCTTCCCACTGTCGCCAAGTGCTTGCTCACAGGGGGTCGTTTTGACCATTGGGGTTTTTACGCAATTATTGTATGGCCTTGCCTTATAATATAAAGCGCCTTGGGGCAACTGTTTGTTGTGATTTGGCGCTATATAAATAAAATTGATTGATTGATTAAATGGTAAATGGACTGCATATTTATACGAGGTCTGTCCATAAAGTATCGTACCTTTTTATTTTTTTTAAACTATATGGATTTGATTCATATGTTTTCACGTCAGACAAGCTTGAACCCTTGTGCGCATGCATGAGTTTTTCCACGCCTGTCGGTGACGTCATTCGCCTGTGAGCACGCCTTGTGGAAGGAGTGGTCCCGCCCCATCGTCGGATTTTCATTGTCTGGAAATGGCGGAATGATTTGGGTTTTTTTTCCATCAGAATTTTTTCAGAAGCTGTTAGAGACTGGCACCTGGAAACCATTCGAAAAATTTATCTGGCTTTCGGTGAAAATTTTACGGGCTTCACAGAGAATAAGGTCTGTTAGTACAGCTTTAAGGACCCCTTTAAGGATGCTCGGCGCACCGCGCTCCGAGCTGCGATGACGCGGCACAAGCCACTGGACCATTTCTAAACGGATGGCTCTGTGGATACGAGACCGTCGTGTACTCTTTCTCTGGTTATCACAAGAGCTGGACATCAGCCATTTTCCGTCAGATTTCACTTTTAACAAGAGATTTTGTCATGGAAAGCCGCGCGGAGGCTTCGCGCGTAAAGACCAATTCGCTTTGGAAGCGAGACAAAGGAACACCTCCGTTTCGGCGTGCCAGAGGACAAGTTCGGACATGTCTATCTCGGCTTTCAATGCTTACCAGTCGAGTGAGTTAGAGAAATTGTGGAGAGCTGGGCATGTCCGAACTTGTCCTCTGGCACGCCGAAACGGAGGCGTTCTTTGTCTCGCTTGAACAGCGAATCGGTCGTGACGCACAAAGGCTCCGTGCGGCTTTCCATGACAAAATCTCTTGTTAAAAGTGAAATCTGCCGGAAAATGGCTGATGTCCAGCTCTTGTGATAACCAGAGAAAGAGCACACGGTGGTCTCGTATCCACAGAGCCATCCGTTTAGAAATGGTCCGGTGGCTTGTGCTTGTGCGTCCTTAAAGGGGTCCTTAAAGCTGTACTAACAGACCTTATTCTCTGTGAAGCCCGTAAAATTTTCACCGAAAGCCAGATAAATTTTTCGAATGGTTTCCAGGTGCAAGTCCCTAACAGCTTCTGAAAAAATTCTGATGGAAAAAAAACCCAAATCATTCCGCCATTTCCAGACAATGAAAATCCGACGACGGGGCGGGACCACTCCTTCCACAAGGCGTGCTCACAGGCGAATGACGTCACCGACAGGCGTGGAAAAACTCACGCATGCGCACAAGGGTTCAAGTTTGTCTGACATGAAAACATATGAATCAAATCCATATAGTTTAAAAAAAAATAAAAAGGTACGATACTTTATGGACAGACCTCGTATAGCGCTTTTCCTTCTGCATCATATGCTCAAAGCACTTTACACATCAGTGCCTCACATTCACTCCGATGTGAGGCAGCTTCCATGCAAGGCGCCCACTACGCACCGGGAGCAATTAGGGGATTAAGGACCTTGGCCAAGGGCCCTTAGTGATTTTCCGGTCAGGCTGGATTTGAACCAAGGATCCTCTGGTCTCTAACCCAACACTTTAACCACTAGACCATGACATTCCTTACAGAGAGAAGGTTCTGGGATTACTTCCACCTGGTCCTTTCTGTGTGGTGTTTTGTATGTTCTCCCCATGTTTGTGTGAGTTCACTCTAGGTCATTCGGCTTACTGCAACTTTCAGAGACATGCAAAATTGATGCTTTAAATTGGCCGTAGACTGGTGGCCTGTCCAGGGTTCACCCTGTCTCTTGCCCTATGATTGTTTGGATAGGTTCCAACTTTCCCATGACCCTTGATTGGAATATGCAAGGAAAGTAAGGAAATTAATGAAAAATGAGTTATAAATCCTGTTGCTCAGTCAGTTCATGCTAAGTATTAGCTCATTAGCATTGTGGTATGTGATGTTTGTTAGCATTGCATTATGTGACATGTGTGCGATGTCAGCGCCTTGACATCACCTACAGCAAGCGATTGCCAAACCAATTATACAGCATATTATATAAAGGCTGTAACTTGTGCTCCAGCACAATGACAGCATTTGCTGATTATGAACTACAACTGGATAAAATGTATATAATTTAGTAGGACCTTGGAACATGTTTATCAGTATTTTCTCAATAATTGTTCTACTAAAGATTCAACAGATTACAGCCAGGTTCATTGGCTGTAATCATAAAGTATAGTTTATCAAATAAAATGTCATATATATGGTTAGCTAAAGAAACCCACTAAAATAGTTAACCATTGTTATATGGGTTGTTATATACTTCATTAATTTAATAGATTTACTAAGATATATATTTTATCTATTTTTATTTGGGAGAATTTCCAATAGAGTGGATTTATTCACAGGGATTATGCTCGTCAGTCTGTCTTGTATGTGATCTGCAAAAAAGCGTGGAGCTACGAAATACAAACCAAATTTTAATGTAGCAGCCAACCACTCAAAAAACTGATTCATTGGATTGGATTTCCATATGTAGTCCCAGCTAAATTAAATGATCTTGCATGTGCTTTATTTGAGTTGGGGCTACATGTATTTATTAGATGGAAATCCTGCACATAATTGAATTGAGTTCATCCAATGAGTCATGTTTTTGAGTGTAGTAAACGGAACTCCCCTGTTTAAGTTCTTTATCTGGCTGCTTATGCACATTTACTGGATGACATTTCTGCATGTGCACATTTAGTGCAGATGAGTCTTTCCCTGTGAAACCCTTAGCCTGACCCCATGTTTGTAAAGAGACAGTAGTCGCCACTATTCACTGTTACGAACCCCATCAATGTATAAAAATGTTCTTCAGTTTAACTAATGGCCAGTCAGTGATCTGATGACTACTCTTTATATTTTATAACCATAAAGTCCTTCCTCAAACAGTTTATACCAAAGAAGAGTATATTGTGTGTTTGTGAATGTGTACACTAGCTAATGGATCACGGGGACTAGAAGGAGAGAGCATATCTCACCCATATTGGCCTCGCTTCATTGGCTTCCTGTTAATTCTAGAATAGAATTTAAAATTCTTCTTCTTACTTATAAGGTTTTGAATAATCAGGTCCCATCTTATCTTAGGGACCTCATAGTACCATATCACCCCAATAGAGCGCTTCGCTCTCAGACTGCAGGCTTACTTGTAGTTCCTAGGGTTTGTAAGAGTAGAATGGGAGGCAGAGCCTTCAGCTTTCAGGCTCCTCTCCTGTGGAACCAGCTCCCAATTCAGATCAGGGAGACAGACACCCTCTCTACTTTTAAGATTAGGCTTAAAACTTTCCTTTTTGCTAAAGCTTATAGTTAGGGCTGGATCAGGTGACCCTGAACCATCCCTTAGTTATGCTGCTATAGACTTAGACTGCTGGGGGGTTCCCATGATGCACTGAGTGTTTCTTTCTCTTTTTGCTCTGTATGCACCACTCTGCATTTAATCATTAGTGATTGATCTCTGCTCCCCTCCACAGCATGTCTTTTTCCTGGTTCTCTCCCTCAGCCCCAACCAGTCCCAGCAGAAGACTGCCCCTCCCTGAGCCTGGTTCTGCTAGAGGTTTCTTCCTGTTAAAAGGGAGTTTTTCCTTCCCACTGTCGCCAAGTGCTTGCTCACAGGGGGTCGTTTTGACCGTTGGGGTTTTTACGTAATTATTGTATGGCCTTGCCTTACAATATAAAGCACCTTGGGGCAACTGTTTGTTGTGATTTGGTGCTATATAAATAAAATTGATTGATTGATTGATTGATTGATTGATTGATTGATGCAGTGTTTCTGTCAGATGGATTAAAAATAAATTCAAAAATGTGTTACTGAGTACACATTAATATGCCTGGGGGGGGCATGCCCCAGATGAAGTCTGTCTGTAAGAAATACGTGGCTTTTCCATGTCAAACTTTATTTTTTTTGAAAAGGCTATTTTTAACATTATAATGTAAAGTGTTATGAGCATTTGTGAAACTGTGCTTTGAAATGAGTGCCATCATAGTCTTCAGTAGTTATTTCCAGTCATCGGCTGTGCATCACTGTGTAATCCAGTTTGTTTTCCCTGTGTACAGATACAGATATTGGAACTGTTTATGTATCAGATGACCGTGGATTGGTCTACTCCAAGTCATTGGAGCGCCACTTGTACATCACCACAGGGGGTGATACAGACTTCACTAACGTCACGTCCCTGAGAGGAGTTTTCATCACCAGTGTCCTTTCTGAAGGTACGTCTAGCCAAATGCATTAATTTGCATTTAACAACAACAAAGTGTGTCTCTGCTTCCAGTTCCTCAACAAACACAAACATGCATGACTTCACTACATACTGAAAGGCAGGCGTTAGGTAAATATTTCATTAGCTGCTCGGTGTTAAATGTGCTGTCTCTGTGAGGCTGGCTGGCACTTCAGTGTCACCAGCTAAATCTTAACTCCATTTCTATCCTCCACTGACTTTGTTTGCACTTGAAACATCCCATGTGTCATTCTCTTCCTTGTGTTTATTTTTCTTTGTTGTAATCTTCTACATGAGCCTTCTTTGATCATTTTTCCAGAGCAGTTACTTATTCTTTCTTGTGTTCTCACTGAATTCAAGCTTTCAGTGTTTGGGCTCAGTAGGACTTTTTTGTGCTAAATGGCTGTGACTGCCTGTCAATGGTAAATCTTTCTTGTCTTGTTGTTGCAGATGGATCTGTGCAAAGTGTGGTCTCCTTTGACCAGGGAGGAGAATGGGTTCCCCTTCAGACACCTGCCAATAGCAAGTGTAACACTACAGGCAGACACCCTGTAAAGGTAAAGAGAGGACATTTGGGAAAAGGGACAGAAAATGGCCTGTTGATTTGTTAGATAGTTACAAGAATTGTTCAAAATGGTTTCAGCCAATCCCCATGATAGTAGTTGAAATGATCAGTCTGATTTGGATGAACTAATTAAACTTTTTTAGTATAGATAATGTGGTTTTTTTTATATTTCCATAAAACTATGACAAACTAATATACAGTAGTGTTCAGAATAATAGTAGTGCTATGTGACTAAAAAGATTAATCCAGGTTTTGAGTATATTTCTTATTGTTACATGGGAAACAAGGTACCAGTAGATTCAGTAGATTCTCACAAATCCAACAAGATCAGGCATTCATGATATGCACACTCTTAAGGCTATGAAATTGGGCTATTAGTAAATAAAGTAGAAAAGGGGGTGTTCACAATAATAGTAGTGTGGCATTCAGTCAGTGAGTTCGTCAATTTTAAACTAATATTTAGTTGTATAACCACAGTTTTTCATGATTTCGTCACATCTGCGAGGCATGGAGTCAACCAACTTGTGGCACCTTTCAGCTGTTATTCCACTCCAAGATTCTTTAACAACATTCCACAATTCATTCACATTTCTTGGTTTTGCTTCAGAAACAGCTTTTTTGATGTCACCCCACAAGTTCTCAATTGGATTTAGGTCCGGGGATTGGGTAGGCCACTCCAAACATTAATTTTGTTGGTTTGGAATCAAGATTTTGCTCGTTTACTAGTGTGCTTGGGGCCATTGTCTTGTTGAAACACCCATTTCAAGGGCATGTCCTCTTCAGCATAAGGCAACATGACCTCTTCAAGCATTTTGACATATCCAAACTGATCCATGATACCTGGTATGCGATATATAGGCCCAACACCATAGTAGGAGAAACATGCCCATATCATGATGCTTGCACCACCATGCTTCACTGTCTTCACTGTGAACTGTGGCTTGAATTCAGAGTTTGGGGGTTGTCTCACAAACTGTCTGCAGCCATTGGACCCAAAAAGAACAAATTTACTCTCATCAGTCCACAAAATATTCCTCCATTTCTCTTTAGGCCAGTTGATGTGTTCTTTAGCAAATTGTAACCTCTTCTGCACATGTCTTTTATTTAACAGGGGGACTTTGCGGGGGATTCTTGCAAATAAATTAGCTTCACACAGGCATCTTCTAACTGTCACAGCACTTACAGTTAACTCCAGACTGTCTTTGATCATCCTGGAGCTGATCAATGGGTGAGCCTTTTCTGGTTATTCTTCTATCCATTTTGATGGTTGTTTTCCGTTTTCTTCCACGCCTTTCTGTTTTTTTTGGTCCATTTTAAAGCATTGGAGATCATTGTAGATGAACACCCTATAATTTTTTGCACCTGCATATAAGTTTTCCCCTCTCCAATCAACTTTTTAATCAAACTACACTGTTCTTCTGAACAATGTCTTGAACGTCCCATTTTCCTCAGGCTTTCAAAGACAAAAGCATGTTCAACAGGTGCTGGCTTCATCCTTAAATAGGGGACACCTGATTCACACCTGTTTGTTCCACAAAATTGACAAACTCACTGACTGAATGCCACACTACTATTATTGCGAACACCCCTTTTCTACTTTTTTTTACTAATAGCCCAATTTCATAGCCTTAAGAGTGTGCATATCATGAATGCTTGGTCTTGTTGGATTTGTGAGAATCTACTGAATCTGTTGGGAAAGTGTAGTGACACGGACCCACAACAGGGGGCGTAAATGAACGGACAATGGAAGGAGTCAAATTATAACACTTTACTGTTGTGAATGACGCAACCAAACACAGCAGATTTCAGAATGTGCAAAAGTCAATAAAGGTGTCGTGTGGGCAGGCTCGACGATAAGAGACGCCCGTCTGGAAACGAACCGGAACCACACGATTTCCACTACCACCGAACCCAAGGAATACTGGAGCCGCCAAGTCCAGAAGTCCCCAGGTGGCCACCGTCTCAGCGTGTCGGATCTGGTACTGCTGGCAGAAAGCAAAGACAGTCAAGTGTGGGTGTGTGAACACCCAGCAACAATCCTGGTGGGAATTCCACCTCCACCTCTCACTCAATACTTGCAGTGTGTCCTCAGAGGAAAAAGAGTGCAGTAATGCACAGCCTCCACAAAAGGACCAGTACTCCTGCAAACACTCACAATAAACAGATTTTCAATATTACCACAAAGGCTGAGGATATTACCTCTAGATGAAGATGATATCTCGGCAGTGTGGTGGAGGTGTCTTCCTGCTTTTATTCCAGATGTGGGTTGGTTGATTAGTGACAGCTGTCACGGATGATGGGTGACAGCTGTCATCACGGCTTGTTCCTGAGGCGGCAGCGCCCTCTCGTGCCTGAAGCCCGCACTTCAGGCAGGACGCCCTCTGGTGGTGGGCCAGCAGTACCTCCTCTTCTGGCGGCCCACACAACAGGACCCCCTCCCTCAACGGGCGCCTCCTGGCGCCCGACCAGGCTTGTTCGGGTGGCGACGATAGAAATCGGCCAGGAGGGCCGGGTCCAGGATGAAGCTCCTCTTCACCCAGGAGCGTTCTTCGGGTCCATACCCCTCCCAGTCCACCAAATACTGAAAGCCCCGGCCCATTCGACGGACGTCCAAGAGCCGGCGAACTGTCCAAGCCGGCTCCCCGTCGATAATACGGGCAGGAGGCGGCGCCGGACCGGGTGCACAGAGGGGTGAGGTGTGATGCGGCTTGATTTGGGAGACATGGAAAACCGGATGGATCCGCAGTGAGGCGGGGAGTTGGAGCCTCACTGCGGTAGGACTGAGGACCTTCAGGATGGGGAAGGGTCCAATGAAGCGGTCTTTTAGCTTGGGGGACTCGACCTGGAGTGGAATGTCCTTAGTGGAAAGCCATACCTCCTGCCCGGGCTGGTATGCGGGGGCCGGGGACCGTCGACGGTCTGCATGGGCTTTAGCCCTCGTCCGGGCCCTCAACAAGGCTGAACGGGCAGTGCGCCACACCCAACGGCATCTCCGCAGGTGGGCCTGGACCGAGGGCACACCGACCTCTCCCTCCACCAAAGGAAACAAAGGGGGTTGGTACCCCAGACACACCTCTAACGGGGAGAGGCCAGTGGCAGAGGACACTTGGCTGTTATGAGCGTACTCGATCCAGGCCAGATGTTCACTCCAAGCCGTCGGGTGTGCGGAGGTCGTGCACCTAAGGGCTTGCTCCAACTCCTGGTTGGCCCGTTTGACCTGTCCGTTACTCTGTGGGTGATACCCAGACGAGAGGCTTACGGTGGCCCCCAGTTCCCGGCAGAAACTTCTCCACACCTGCGAGGAGAACTGGGGACCGCGATCCGAAACGATGTCTGTTGGTATCCCATGCAGCCGGATGACATGGTGGACCAGGAGATCCGCCGTCTCCTGGGCCGACGGGAGCTTCGGGAGGGCCACGAAGTGGGCCACCTTGGAGAATCGGTCCACTATCGTGAGGATGGTTGTGTGTCCCCGGGACGGCGGGAAGCCCATGACAAAATCCAGACCGATGTGGGACCAGGGGCGGTGAGGCACAGGAAGTGGCTGTAGGAGTCCCTGTGCCTTCTGGTGGTCCGCCTTGCCCCTGGCGCAGGTGGTGCAGGCCTGGATGTAAGCCCGGACATCAGTCTCCAGGGACGCCCACCAGAAGCGCTGCCGGACCACTGCCACGGTCCTACGCACCCCTGGGTGGCAGGAGAGCTTGGACCCGTGACAGAAGTCCAGAACAGCAGCTCTGGCCTCTGGTGGGACGTACAACCTGTCTTTCGGTCCTGATCCGGGCTCCGTGCCAGGGCCTCCCGGACGGTCTTCTCCACGTCCCAGGTCAGGGTAGCCACGATAGTGGACTCCGGTAGAATGGGTTCCGGTGGATCCGACAGCCCGGTCTTGACTTCCCGTTCATGCACCCGGGACAGGGCATCCGATCTTTGGTTCTTGGTCCCGGGGCGGTAGGTGATCCGGAAGTCAAAACGGCCGAAAAACAGTGACCAGCGGGCTTGCCTGGGGTTCAGTCGCTTGGCGGTCCTGATATACTCCAGGTTCCGGTGGTCCGTGAAAACCGTGAAAGGCACTGACGCTCCCTCCAGCAGGTGTCTCCACTCCTCAAGAGCCTCTTTCACCGCAAGGAGCTCTCGATTGCCCACGTCATAGTTCCATCTGCTGGGGTCAACCTGCGGGAAAAATAGGCACACGGGTGAAGAACCTTATCGGTTTCTCCGCTCTGGGATAGCACGGCTCCTATCCCTGAGTCAGAGGCGTCCACTTCAACCACAAACTGGCGACTAGGATCGGGCTGCACCACGACCGGTGCAGTCGAGAACCGGCGTTTCAACTCCCTAAACGCGGGCTTCGCACCGATGCGACCAAGTGAAGGGAACTTTTGGTGAGGTCAGGGCCGTCAGGGGGCTAACTACCTGACTATACCCCTTAATGAACCTCCTGTAAAAATTTGCGAAGCCGAGGAACTGTTGCAGCTTCCTACGGCTGGTAGGTTGGGGCCAGTCTCTCACCGCTGCAACCTTGGCCGGATCCGGGGTGACGGAGTTGGAGGAGATGCTAAACCCCAGGAAGGACAAAGAAGTGCGGTGGAACTCACACTTCTCGCCCTTCACAAACAGCCGGTTCTCCAACAACCGCTGCAGGACCTGACGTACATGCCGTACATGGGTCTCAGGGTCCGGAGAAAAGATGAGTATATCATCCAGGTATACGAAGATGAATCGGTGCAGGAAGTCCCGCAAGACGTCATTAACCAAAGCTTGGAACGTCGCAGGGGCGTTAGTGAGGCCGAACGGCATGACCAGGTACTCAAAATGACCTAACGGGGTGTTAAATGCCGTCTTCCATTCGTCTCCCTTCCGGATCCGAACTAGGTGGTATGCGTTCCTAAGATCCAACTTTGTGAAGATTTTGGCTCCATGCAGGGGGGTGAACACTGAATCTAATAAAGGCAACGGGTATCGGTTGCGAACCGTGATCTCGTTCAGCCCCCGGTAGTCAATGCATGGACGAAGACCGCCATCTTTTTTGCCCACAAAAAAGAAACCTGCTCCCATCGGAGAGGTGGAGTTACGGATCAACCCGGCAGCCAAGGAGTCCCGGATGTAGGTCTCCATTGATTCGCGCTCAGGTCGGGAGAGGCTGTACAGCCTGCTGGACGGGAACTCCACACCTGGCAACAAATCGATGGCACAATCGTACAGACGATGCGGGGGAAGAGTGAGTGCCCGATCCTTGCTAAAAACGTCAGCAAGATCGTGGTACTCAACTGGCACCGCCGACAGATTGGGGGGAACTTTGACCTGCTCCTTAGCCTGGGAACCGGGAGGAACCGAGGATCCCAAACACATCCGATGGCAGGTCTCGCTCCACTGTACCACCACCCCGGACGGCCAATCAATCCGGGGATTGTGTTTCAACATCCAGGGGAACCCCAGAATCACACGGGAGGTAGAAGGAGTCACAAAAAACTCAATCTCCTCCCTATGATTCCCTGACACTACCAGAGTTACTGGTAGTGTCTTGTGTGTGAGTAAAGGGAGTAGGGTGCCATCTAGTGCTCGCACCTGCAATGGTGTAGGTAGCGCCACCAGAGGGAGCCCTACCTCCCTGGCCCATCTGCTGTCTAGCAGATTCCCTTCTGACCCTGTGTCTAGCCGTGCTGAGGCCTGAAGGGTTAAATCCCCGCTAAGGATTGTAACTGGGAGTCGTGCGGCAATATGTGTGTGTCCCACGTGAATTTCTTGGCCCACCCTAAGCCCAGTTTCTAGGGGCGGGCGTTGGTGTTTAACCGTTCGGGGCAATTGCTCAATTGATGCTCCATTGAGCCACAAACAAAACACGCCCCGTGTGGAAACCTCCTCTGTCTATTAGGTGGTCTAAATGTGGCCCTGCTCGTGTCCATAGCTTCGTCAGCAGGGGGAGCTGTCGCCCCACGGGACGTAGAGGCCAGGGAGCGTGGGAAGGGCGGACCTTTCTCGGAGCCGGAAGGAAGAGGGATGGCGCGCGCCCGGCCACGTCCTTCGTCTCGTTCCCGACGGCGTTCCTCCAACCGATTGTCTAACCGTATAACGAGATCAATAAGCCCCTCTAATTCCCGCGGTTCATCCTTTGCCACTAGGTGCTCCTTAAGGACTGACGACAGTCCGTTGACAAAGGCGGCGCGGAGCGCAACGTTATTCCAGCCGGACCTCGCAGCCGCGATGCGGAAGTCGACTGCATAAGCGGCTGCGCTCCGGCGTCCCTGTCTCATTGACAGCAGCACAGTTGAAGCGGTCTCTCCCCTGTTAGGGTGATCAAACACAGTTCTGAACTCCCTCACAAACCCAGTGTACGTGTGAAGGAGCCGTGAATTTTGCTCCCAATGCGCTGTAGCCCAAGCGCGTGCCTCTCCCCGAAGCAGAGTGATCACATAAGCTATTTTGCTTGCGTCTGACGCGTACATGACGGGACGTTGTGAGAAGACGAGCGAACACTGCATAAGAAAGTCCGCGCACGTCTCCACACAACCTCCGTACGGCTCAGGAGGGCTTATGTATGCTTCAGGGGATGGTGGGAGGGGTTGTTTGAACCACCACTGGAACATTTATATCTAGCACAGGATCGGCAGGAGGAGGAGCTGCAGCAGCGCCCTGAGCGCTCGCCGCCACTTGCGCGGAGAGAGCCTCCACCCTGCGGTTCAGGAGGATGTTTTGCTCGGCTATTTGATCCATCCGAGCCGTAAAGGCGGTGAGAATATGCTGTAGCTCACCAATCACGCCTCCTGCAGACGCCTGCGCTCCCTGCTCTCCCATTGGCTGTTCAACAGGCTGGTGACGCCCCTCGGAGTCCATGACGCTGGCCGAGATATCCTGTTGGGAAAGTGTAGTGACACGGACCCACAACAGGGGGCGTAAATGAACGGACAATGGAAGGAGTCAAATTCTAACACTTTACTGTTGTGAATGACACAACCAAACACAGCAGATTTCAGAATGTGCAAAAGTCAATCAATAAAGGTGTCGTGTGGGCAGGCTTGACGATAAGAGATGCCCGTCTGGAAACGAACCGGAACCACACGATTTCCACTACCACCGAACCCGAGGAATACTGGAGCCACCAAGTCCCGAAGTCCCCAGGTGGCCACCGTCTCAGCGTGTCGGATCTGGTACTGCTGGCAGAAAGCAAAGACAGTCAAGTGTGGGTGTGTGAACACCCAGCAACAATCCTGGTGGGAATTCCACCTCCACCTCTCACTCAATACTTGCAGCGCGTCCTCAGAGGAAAAAGAGTGCAGTAATGCACAGCCTCCACAGAAGGACCAGTACTCCTGCAAACACTCACAATAAACAGATTTTCAATATTACCACAAAGGCTGAGGATATTACCTCTAGATGAAGATGATATCTCGGCAGTGTGGTGGAGGTGTCTTCCTGCTTTTATTCCAGATGTGGGTTGGTTGATTAGTGACAGCTGTCACGGCTTGTTCCTGAGGCGGCAGCGCCCTCTCGTGCCTGAAGCCTGCACTTCAGGCAGGGCGCCCTCTGGTGGTGGGCCAGCAGTACCTCCTCTTCTGGCGGCCCACACAACAGAATCTACTGGTACCTTGTTTCCAATGTAACCATAAGAAATATACTCAAAACCTGGATTAATCTTTTTAGTCACATAGCACTACTATTATTCTGAACACTACTGTATTATCCCCTGCCTGATTTGACATTGTGCCATGGAGGAGGGTCTGGGGGCTCCAGTGACCCTGGGAGCTGTGTTGTCTGGAGCATTCAATTCCAGTTGTGCCTCCCTTGGCATATTGGTCCCAGGTGACAAGAGCCAAAGGGCATTTTATGATTGACGCAAACATGGAAAGACTCTCTTCACCAACATTAGGAAAACCGGGACCTCCTCCTAGAGCCATGCCTTGGAGGGGTACCTTTCAGGCAAGCACCCGGTGGCCTGGTCTACAGCCATAGGGCTCGGTTGTGCTCAGCCTGAAGAAACAACTTGGTGCCACCTCCATGGACAGAGGAAAAGGCCCACACCCTACGAACATGCTCTGCTTGGAGGGGGCAGGGATGGAAGATGGGCGCCTCTGGTGCATTCTCCTTGACAGAACTCACTGAAGTAGTCAAAAAACTTCTCAATGGCAAGCCACCAGGAGCAGACAAGATTTGCTGTGTGATCCTGAAGTCTCTGGATGTTGTTGTGCTATCATAGCTGTGGTCCTGCTCTTGGGCTGATGACAGAAAGAACAAGGATGTGGATTCAAGTGGAGGAAATGAAGTTTCTCCATTGACTATCCACTGCTTTTCTGCTTCATAACGAAAAAGCTGAGGTGGTTTGGGCATCTGGTGAGGATGCCCATTGGTAGTCTACCTAGGCAGGCCTTGCAGGCGCATCCATCCAGGAGGAGGTCTGGGCAAAACCCAGGACCTGCCAGAGGGATTATATTTCCCTGATGGGAGGAAGAGTTAGGAAAGGGAAGTGTAGGATAAGCTGCCACTATGACCCAGATAATCAGCAGAAAATGAATAAATGAATGGTTCTCCCGAAGCAATGGAAGCATGGCGCAGCACCAGGTTGTTACCATCTCAGCGCCATCATGTCGATTTTCAAGTTTAGGGTGTTCCCGCTCTGTTTTCTCTATTAATTTTTCTTACATCTATTGAAATTTGTCAGTTTACAGCTGCACAGAGTGACTTCTCTGGTCTCTATTGCGTTCCTGTGTAATCTCGTAAAAAAGGCGTTTCACACAAAACTCGCACGCCATTGGTCTACTGTCACTCAAAAAAATAAAGCGCTGTTTTTGGTAGGATATCCGATATCACACAAACATTTAAGAGCACCATTTCCGCTGGGACAGTTCACAAACACCTTCAGCTGAAGCACAAGCGGTGCACAAAGCCTGTGGATCGGCGGACTGTTTTGTTCTTTTTTGTGCCATCTCTGGTGGTTCTCACCGTCCGTGAAACAGTGAACCGCCTGAACATCCAGGGCGCTGAAGTCAAGGACCATAGTGTGGAGGGGAGGGGGGACGCTCATCAGTGCTGACACAGGAAAAAAAGTTCACCGTGAATAAAGACGCTTTCTTCAAGAACACTGTTCAAAATTCATTTGTGTGTGTGTGTAATAATAATTATATAAAAGTATAAAAAAGCACACATACAAATACAGCAAGATTGATACTTGCATGTAAGTTTATTTAATTTGTTTTTTATTTTTGTATATAATTATTTATTTATTTATTTTAATTTGTGGGCAACCAAGCAGAATCTCTTTTTCATACTGTTTATCCAAGTCTCTTCTGCTTATGAGGTCACAGGAAATGGCTTCCATCTGTATTTGAAAAAGGCAGTGCTAATCCTCCCTGGCAGGGAGGAGGTCTCCCCGCCAATCCACTCACCTCCACTCGCACTCTAGCGCCACCATGCTCTAAATTTCTGGGGAGAGCCCTGGTAATCTATTGTTTTCGATGCAACCTGTCAAGTCACACACATTGCCATTGTAGACAATCAGGAAATTGAGTTTTGTGCAGATCCAAATATGGGGGCAGGTGTTTGTTTTTTTTTTTTGAGGGGGGGGGGGTTAATGAAATTGCTTTATTGTAAGAATTTGAACTGCAAACATCCAGTAATGGTTTTCATTTTAAGAAAACAGGAGGCAGTACAGGGTGAGCATCTGCAGTTTGTGGAAATGTTAGATACATGCCGTATCCAGATGTGTACAGTGTTGATACTTCATTAAATGCTGCTTGTGTTTGTGTCTGTAGTGCAGTCTTTACATCCATGGAGC